>NC_087375.1:35845004-36148718 GCF_031761385.1 Necator americanus
TAAAATTTATTGTAATTTGAGAAATTTGTTTTTAGAACATTTTTTAGGAAATTAATTGATTAATCATTAATTTTACTAATATTCTCATTAATATGATAATTTCACTTAATACATTGTGTTTCAAATCGACAAAGTGATTCTTCATTAAAAACATTCTGCATTAAAAAATGTAAAAAAATGTAAAAATCCCAAAAATATAATCACTGTTATTTCGAATATTCTCCGATTTCTTTGAGGACAGTTACAGTCAGAACAGAACAGTGAAGAAATTTTATTTCTTTTTTTTTTGCATAGAATGGTTCCGTGTTTACATTTTATCACTTGATTGATTAGTCCAATAAATTGCGGTCTGAGTGACTCAAAAGGAGTGAAATCGTCAAAAAAAAAACCACAAATCTGGTTCCTGAATGTGATTTTGATAAATGCAATGTTGATATCTCCTCAAAAGATACTGTAGGTACTGTGTGTTGGCGATCTGTAATTTAAGATGTTTCACTGCTAAAACACAAAACGATTTGTTCCCCCACCCCTTCCATCCGCCGATGCGCGCGCAACATCACTTTAAATTCGTATAGCAAGTGCAATTGAATTCATGTTTAAAAGAAAAAAATCGACGCACAAAAGTCCAGAATACGTATGGCGCATTCCGAACGAGGAAACGAGAATTCTTCTCGCATATGTATATGTACAATTAATGACATCATTACCATACGAGGAAAAGAGCACATCAAACACATATTTTTATAGCAAGAAAGCTTCCGGGGACCAGTTTTCGCTTTCGGTTCGAATAATCTCCTCGCTTATGCACAATTAACGGAATGATTAGCAAATGGGGAAAAATACAGCAAAAATTCATATCCAGAAAATCAATAATGAAAGAAAGAAGATGAAAAAAGGAAAAATTGTTCTGGGGACGAGTTCTCGCCCAGCTGATGAGAAGCTTCTCCTACAGTCAGTTGTAGACTTAATGACATCGTTAGCATATGAGGAAAAGAATACTTTTAAGACAACATCAAAAAGTCTACAGCAGACAAAAACAAAAAGCAAAAAGTTTCTACAAACAAAAAAAAGCCACCGGGGACTAGTTCTCGTTTTGGTAATGGGAATAAAAAGAGCAGAGTGGTTATCTCTCAATCATATTCAGTATTTTGGTGAACCAAAACTCCTAATAACTCCTAGCAAAACCTAAAAAAATAAAAAAAAACTGAAGAAAATATCTTAGATAATCAGTTGCTGATGTAAAAATTCTGTTTGTTTGTTTTTATTTATTTTATTTTTTTCATAAATTTTATAGTCCGTATAATAATTTTTTTGTAAAATATCCCTGTAGCATATTTTCGGCGTGATTTTTCTCCTATCATGTGTTATTATTCGAGAAAGATATGCTCAAATAATGCCTGAAACCTAAATACGAAAATGTAAGGAGTCCAGAAAATCCCAGAAAGGGAAGAAAGAAAGGTAAATGTTTTACAGAAAAAAAAACTACTACTGGTACCGAAACCTTGAAAAGATCGAATGTAGCGGTTAATTTTGCCCTAAATCTTAGAAATAAATAAAATGAAAGAGGAGGAAAATGAAGAGGAAAATGACGGTAAAAGAAAAAAGTTCTCTGAATGACGGTAATGACGAAAAAAATTCTCTGACGTGTTTTTTTAAGGTAACTAGAAACCACGGGAAATTTAGGCTTAGGCCCGTTTTCAAAAGAAGCCCTGAGTTTTCAACAAGAGAAGCGATGGGGAATAGCTTAGCACTTTCTGGATGAAGAAGAACGGCTCGGTGGTGGAGGAGGGGGGGATTGATGGACTCGACACATAGAACTCGACTGTGAATCTGAAAGATATGCCGCCTGATCGATAGCCTGCTTACATTGATTAATTGAAAACGCGTGGTGGAGTCGAGCAGAGCACGGCTACAGCGAAATAGACGGCGGATCGTGGAGGCGTCGTGCCGTTGCTGCTGCTGCCGCCGCTGCTGCTGTTCGGACGTGATTTGCATTGCAAACGTTGAATGGTGGGTCGCCGTCTGAACGACTGTGGATCGGAATTTTTCACCCCCTTAAAGTTCTTTTTTTTCTTAATTTTTTTCTTGGAACTAATAGAGAATCAGACAAACTCTACGTTAAACTCTTTTTACTACTTTTAAAGTTTGGATTCTTTGCTTAAGGAAATCCAAAAATATCCCCCTTAAAGGATTACACGGGAGATGATGGATTCCGTAAATGAATTCTGTAGTTTTTTTTATTGATTTTCTTGAGCTGTAGGCAAGATAGTTATTGATCGTCTTTATCGTCTTGGATGAATTATGGCGTTATCGTTCCTGTAGGGGGAAAGGAGGCGCTTGAGAGGATCACGATCACTAATGGCCTGGAATTTTTCAGGCTCTGACGAAGGCGATAACGCCGGCCGAAACGTTAGCTGTTCATAGTTAATAAAGATGATCGATATCGATCTTGACTACAGCTCAAGAAAATCAATTAAAAACTACGTTTCAACATGCCCCGAGATTCAAAGACAGTCGAAGATGGGGAGATGAAACATCCCCCCCCCCACCCCCGGCTCCACCACCCCTTTGTGAAAACAATCATCGGATCGAATCCGACCCCTGAGGAGGATTTAAGGCGGGCCTGGCAAATAGAAAGGAAATCATGAAGAGAAAAGAGGAAGAGAACAGAAAAAAGTAGAAAAAGGCAACAGAGAATCGAATGAATCGCACCATAATCAGCGTGGACATCGACACCAACTACAAAATACAGTTCCACTGTACAGAAACAAAAGTTCTGGACACTTCCTCCGACGATGGAATTTATAGAAACATTTTACAAAAAAAAATTTCTACACAAACGCTGCGCAATATTTCATCGAATGTCGCTATCATCATATGATCGACAAAGTCACAGTCGTTGCTGAAATGGCAGCGATTGGACGCTACAGCCAGAAATGATGTGGATCTATTTATTTCCAGAGAAATGATGATGTTACAGTAAGTTCTCATCATAATGTGACCATTGCAGTGATTGCAGAAATAAATCTATTTGAATTCAATCAGAAACACCTTGGAAAAGAACTATGAACTATGAATTTCTGGATGCTATGATGCATGCGTGAATTTGAAAACATAAATTTAACGAATTACAAGGAGAAAACAGAAAAATTTCAGCGTGAAATTATGACAATAACTGGAAAATTCGTATACGTGAAGGAAAAAAAAACGCAGCCGGGAATAAACACCATTTACGGTTGTACTAGCAGTGACGTCTGGAAAAGTGGAACAGACCTGATGGAGACAAGTGGCAGTTTGCGATAAACTTAGCTAAAAAAGGCCAATCATTTCCTTTAGGGAAAAATTCTAATTTAATTTAGTGGAAATAATAAAAAAAATTTAATAGAAAAAATTAAATTAAATGGAAAAATAAAAAAATCATTTACTACTTTTAAGAAAAGATTTTAGTTTAATGAAAATAATAAGAAAAAATAAAGAATGGAATAGTAGAAAGAAAAATAGAAAAAATTAAAGAACAAGGATAGGTGAAGAAGTGTGAATAATCCAGACGGATCATCAATTCCACTATGGATTGGGCTGAATTTTTTTTATCAATGAGAAAAATGGAGGAATTGATTGACGTGGAGCGAAAAACGCAAAAATATCAGAGGAAATGTTTTCGAACGACGATTTCCACGAGTTTCTGAAACTTCTGATTTTTTTTTGAAGATCTGGCTAAATAATAAATAAGCTTATCCACGATGAGTATGGATTCAATGGTCGTTTTCAAAACCACAAATTTTTAGCAAGAAAAAAAAACAGAAAAAATTCATGCAGTTCGCCGTGAGTAAAGAATTGTTCGAATGTGTTCCCAAAAATCCACCATCCTCAAAGATCAAGGAAAAATTCAGATTGAAGGTGGGTCTGAACGCGAACAGACAAACAGGCAGACAAACGAAAAAAACAAGCTAACAGAAAAATAAACAAGAAAAGCTCAAAGATGACTAGGATGATTCTTAGTGTTTTTGCAAAATTAGGAACCTTCTGTAGTGAAAATTGTAAAATTTATAATCCCTGTATGCTGATGAATTCTGGAAAATTCCGATTTCTAGAAATTGTTGCGATAAAAACTTGGACACTCGCTTGACGGATTGAAGAATTTTGAATGGAAATCGTTATGGAACGTTCCTTGGGTGTAGGAATTGCTGGATTCTGGATAGAATGAAATGTTTTCTCGAAGGAAAAGCAATGATTATGATATTTTTGTTATTTCCCGCTGAATGACGTCCATAATTTTACGCGGAATAACCGCGAAATTTGAAAAGAGATCAAATCAACATCGCGATCAATCGAAATAGAACATAGAATCGTCGAGAAAAAAAACAATCAATAGGATCTGAGGGGATTTAGAAGTGGAAAAAATTCATAGACGAATAGAAGGGTAGTGGGGACTGCCGTGTAGACGTAGAGACTAGAAAAAGACCAGAAAATTCTAAGAAAACCTCGTAAAAAAAGCGATCGCAGTCTTTAGAGGCTGGTTTCAGTCTCTTCCACAAGGACGAGTTTCATGGACGCCGGTCCTCTTAGCACCTTGTAGATCCTGGACGGATTGACTCCTCACCAGACAAGATCAGGGAGGTATAGGGATTTGAAAAAGAAGAAAGAATATCTCGAACCTATAGGTCGGCCGTAGAGCCCAACCGAAACGAATCGATCGAATGAATGATCGATTTATGGGTACGATGATCATGATGGAGATCAGATCAAACCTGATCAGAGTCGATGAATCCACATGAATTTGCTGCCACTAAACCCACACATACATGAGGCACAACGGCACGGCTCGAAAGAGTCGAGACGAGGGGAAAAAAAAGAACTCGCACCGAAGTCTCGGACTCTCATTAGCGAATTACACTCACCAACCTTTTGTCCAGGATTCTAGTCGAAGAGAGTGGGCGTGGCCCATTTTGCAAACGTTGCGCAACAGTCACGTGGGATGAGAGCGCGAGGATCTTGATAAAGAGGGCAAACGTCCGAATAGTCCTCGCGGTGCACAGCCCAGGATTCATTGTATGATTTTTACCACGCACTTTTTAACAACACTACAGAATGATTTTTCTAAAAGAAATAATATTAATAAATTATATTATTAATGTAAATAATATTTTAATAAATGAATAAAAGAAATAGAGTGGAATTTTCAATTTTTTTTTGACATTTGACAAATAAATTGGGTAGAAAATGCGGGAAGACAATGACAATCCGTAATCAAACTTGGGAAAAAAGTGAAGATTCATCTGAAAAAAGTTTGAACATGGGCCAATTCATCAGATATTAGCCTTAATTTTAAATTTTATATTTATTTTTTAATATTTATTATATTTTATACCATATTTTTTAATTTTATTATTTGGTATTAAAAATTTAAAAAAAAAATTCATTTCTCAATGGAATAGAAATTCGAGTTTCTCAGCATTTTTTCTTCCAGAAGTACTGAATTTTCTAACGAGATTTGTTTGGGGGAAATTCGATAGATTATTGATTTTTGGAGAATTTACAATGATCGCTACTCTTATCTCGATTATCTTCAAGGGGGCACCCCAACCCAGGAGACCAACTTTGCAATTTTCCGGATTTTCACGAGTTTCTGACTTTCACTCACTTTCTTTCCTGAACTCTACTGATTGTCAATTTCAGTGGAAATTTCCCAAATTCGAAAAGACACACAGATGTCAGCATCATTTTCAGGATGAGCATTGGTTTTTGGTAGATTTCAGACAATCTTTGATAACATAGGATGACTATAGCGCAGTCGGTAAGAGGTTCCGACTCGGGTCTGTGTGCACAATCGATCGAAGGTTCGTGACCGCGCCAGCGCCAACCAAGCCTTCCGAGGTCGATAATTTGGGATCAGTTTTTTTCTGAAGGAATAAAATAACTGATTTCACAGATCACCTCCAGAAAGTCGCTCCAAAATCCCCAACGATCCCGAATTGCAGAAAAAAAAACACTTTGGCGCATCCCGGAGATCAGAGATTTTTCCATCTGAAATCTAGGGGGAAAAGCTATAGAGATCAGCATTTCCAGTGTTTTCTGGAAGATTTCAGATAATTTATGGTGAATAAGTGCGCGTAAAAGTCGAAATTATTTTCAACGGTAAATTTTCACGATTTTTCTTGTAAGATACTGCGTTGACTGTAGGGATCTGAAATTTGAAATCGATCGGGAAAAGCTATAGTGATCAGCAATTCCAGTGTTTTCTGGAAGATTTCAGATAATGTATAGTGAATTAGTGTTAAAAGTTAATTAAAAAATTGAATTGGTTAAAAGTTGAATTTTTTAACAGTAAATTTTCACAATTTTCTATAAAATACTGCGTAGACTGTAGAGGAAAAAATTCCGGATTAGTGTGTTTTTAAAAATTTCGCTGAACAGAAAAAAAAATGATTGGACGTATTGGAGCGTTGTTGAATGTTCGCAACACTCACACACAAAGTGCATAGTCACGTAGTATGAAGATAAATTACTTTTCGATAGGGACGTTGTTGGTGGAACCGCCTGATCGGCGTTTACGCCGCGGATCCGTCGAGTCCGCGGCGTACGCGAACACGCAATCGGACTACGCACCAAATTAGCACGTATCTGTGTGTTTTTTTCTCTCCAAAAAAATTGACCTATTTTTTAAAGATAATATTTATGTTTATTATTTATTTATCGCATTGATTTTTCGCTTATTTCAAAAAGTTCTGTGGAAATTTCAAAAAAGTTGTGCTTATGAACTGTGTGGATAAACCACTTATAAACAGATTTTCTCCTGTGTCTCCTCAAAAAGTAGCGTCAGAAGGAAGGGTCCCACCGCGTTATCGGGTGGGTCCAAGGTCGTGAATTAACTGTACACGAGACAGCTATGTTGACCGGTACCCAGCAGCGTCTGCGTTTACTAATCGATCAGGAGAAAATCGATAAATTTTGCCACTGCTATATCGTTGAAAACGACCCGATAACGCGATGGGACCCTTCCCTCTGACGCTATCTTCATGAGTGTTTATAAGTGGTTTATCCACACAGTTCATAACGCTTTTTTTAAACTTCCTTTGAAATTTTTGAAATTTTAAGCGAATCTTCGACCGACTGAGACCACTAATAATCTCAGAAATCTCAGAAGACCTCCGTAAAAGAAACAGAAAATCGTTCTCTAGATCAGCTGTTAAAAATCCTTGATCACAGTTCATTTTAAAATCTTTCAATCATTTTTATTGAGCGTAAAATTCCCCACTACACTACAAACAATTCTTCTTAAACAAAGTCGAAAAAGTGCAAATTTCTGTAAAATTCCGTAGTTCTCTCATGTTTGTTGCAGGTGTGCTGTGAAAATTTATGAATTATGAATACGGGTGATTAGATTAGAGCAGAGACCACTTTTTTTTTGATAATTTTAGTCCCGTGCTTGTAGGAAATTTCCCATATTGAAACCTTTTGGAATTCATAAAAATCAAATTCATATCAATCAAATAAAAAAATCGAATTGAAAAAACAAATAAAAGGAGAGAACGTTCTGAGAATCGCGCTAATAGCGCTGTACACTGCGCTCCCGACATTTTTGATTCACCAGAAACTGAGGTTTTGGAATTTTTTATGTTATAAGTAAAAATACATAATATAATATAAATGATAAAAATATGCTAACACTACTAAAAAAATTATAGCTCCATTTCAAAAAAAAAAGAGAATGCAATACCGCTGCAGAGACGAATGGAAAATTAAAAACCCTGCATTTATGGATGGGACCCGTTGAAGCGCGCGTTTCAACCGCGCTATATATGAATTATGGCAGCAAACAAAACAAACCCATCGTACTTTTTTAAATTTGAGCCACTGGGCGGTGCTTAAACGAAACTGTCAGCGGAAATTTCTACGCGTTTCTATTAAAAAAAGTCGTTATAGTGGGCATGGAGGAAGCCTAAAGGAGCTCGTTTCAATTTCTGCGGCCATGTGGGCGGGGCTACGACATTTTGCGCTCGCGCACGCGATCGCTTGTCAGTATAAACACAAATGCAAACCATGTATGTAAAGGAGATTTTAAAATAGGAGAGTGTGGATTTTTCTGTACTTCCTCCCTCTCACCACCGTGATAAATTTTCCTACGAGTATTCTCCATAGTGTTTTCCCTTTTCCTACGAGGAATCCAGGGATCTGTATGGGATACTATAAGAAAATAAAGAAGAAAAGAAGAAAAGAAAAAAGAAAAGAAGTGGTAAGTCGTAGAATCGTACACTGTACCGCCACCCATCGCCACCAAATCATTGAAATCAGCCTGAACCTTGGGTAAAATTTTGCAACAATTTTTTTCTTGCATTTCCTTTTCCTTCTCCTTCACCCGGGGAAAGTAACGGCGACTGGATATCATAGTTTATCCACATATTTTCAGCTAGGAATCCAATTTCCCGGCTATTTTCCCAAAGATCGCAAAGAACAATTCGGTTGACATTGAGAGTGATGCGATCGGCGCCGAGTCTTCTAAATCCAGCGATTACACAACGATTACAAGGTAATCTGATTGGAAAACATTATGTCATGGCGGAAAAAACGCGTCGCAAGCAGAAATGTGGAGCCGTCGTAATCCGGCCGTTGGAGAATCTTCATAGGACAAAAATGATGGTTCATGATTTTTAAGCTGAGACGGTAAAGTATCGATCGCCGGTATCGTGGGCGGATAGAAAGCGGAGAAATCAACGGGGAATCCAGGGGTTTTCCCCGGGTTTCAACGTTTTCTACTCTGTTGATGTTTCTAAGAAGCTTGAGATACTGTATTTTCTTACCGATTCCGGAAGTGTATAAGTAGTCTGAATATAATTAACTGATAGAAAATAATTAATTAATTTTTACTTTGAAATGAACTGCAGCGCCTCTGCAAAATGCAACCTTTTTATAAATGAACCACTTTTAAGCTCTTTTTTTCTAGAAACTCTCTCAGAGCGACTTTTTATAGAGGTTACTGTGGAACCGAAATTGTGGCTTTGTATATGTACCTACAATACGGTTTATTTTAATTGTACCGTAATCCGAGTTGTTTGAGTTTCTCGTCATTGCTTAACTTCAGATCATCAGAGCATACGCATAGCGTGGGACCTCTCTACAGTATGGTAATAGTTAACTATATCGCCGTAAGAACGCGCAGCTCCCAAAAATCCAGGAATTTGAGACGATAGCACCATCCATGGAAGAAATGCGGACAAGTACGGTGTCAGGGCAAGAAAATCTCAGGGAAAAAAATCAAAATTTGCTTTTCTGGCTAGTTAATCAGAAACGGTGCTCTGGGATTTTTTACTAGGATTCTTTTCTTAATCTTTGAAATCGTGAAATTCATATAGAAAAGCGTTTTTCCAAGAGATCGTGCGAATTTCGGGCTGTGAGCGGTGCTGTTGTTTCGAATTCCTGAATTTAACAGAAGAGTAGGACTTCTTCACCGTGGGGTCTCTGGATTACATTCCGCCACCTCCTATTGCTGGAAGAAAGACCCAAACCTCAATAATTTAATCGAACGTTACCTCAAAGTGTCGACTGTGAAGAAGGAGGACAGAAGACAGTACGAAGAAGAGCATAAACAGTTGATAGAGAGCAGACAACGAGAAGGAACAGGAAGGTTCGGGGAACAATTCTCGTTCGGGAAATTTTTAGAATAATAACGACAATTTATGGATGTTGGACTCCAAAAGAACAAATTCCGACTACAAAGAGTGGTTCTGAAGCCAAAAATTTCACTTGATATGAGAATTTTTGGTATTAGACACTTGTTTCGAGCTAGGGCATACGGTCGTTCAAGGATCTCCGGGGTCAAATGAATTACGAATCCATTCAGGACCCAAGAATATATAATCTTGTGTAAATACTATGCAAATGTAATTAAGTAAATATTATGTAAAAAATATTATGTAAATGTAACTGCTGAGCGATATATTGTACACTTATTGAGGATTCCAAAGTGGTAATATAATTTTCCAGGTTTTTTTTTCTTCGTAATTTCTCGGCAACACACTTTTTCCATATTTTATTCTATTATTTTACTTTCCTATTCGTGGTTTTTTTTCAGCTCGGAGACACCCGATTTTTTTTTGAAATGAACTAACTTCTGTTTACGGTAGTTTGGTTCAAACGGAAAACGCATAGATCGAAGACGATCAGAAAAATTTGGGGAACTCGCCGAAATTTTTCCTTGCACCTGCGAGTTTTGTTTTTCTGTCGTTCTCGACAGATCGTCATTAGTCTGGATGACCCTTAGAGAACAGTTTTTTTTTCAGGTTCAATTCTGCTGTGCAAAGAGATTGATGCCGATTCCACGAGCTCGAAATAATTCTATCCAAACTGGAAATCGAAAATCAAGTAGATTTATCTAATCAAAGAACAAGAAAGAGCAATATTTCAATCTGCAAACCACGTCCTTCACGGAAATTATTTTCGATTCACGGTTTTCTGTGAGAAATTTGTCATTTGAACTTGTTGTGATGGTTGCTCTATGATATCAGAGGAAAATGTCCTGCACATTTTGGAAATTTATCATTTGTTTCGAAAAAAAAACCTAAAAAAAAACTCTAAAAAAGACATTAGAGCCCTAATGACTTGTCGCTTTAGGGGTTTCATGGGAAAATTCTCGAAAAATTATTCTCGAAAAGAAAAACCATTAATTTACTGTAGATAGAATGATGTTGAGGTTCAGCGCGATTAATGATACTGTAACGCTGAGGTTATTCATTACTGTAAAGAAAAATGTAAAAGAAAAAAATTTAAAATGTAATGTAAAATGAAATTAAGCGTCTTTTATCAAATAACAAAAAAAAAACACATACTTTTTTTTAAAATAACATTAACGAATGTTTTTCTTCACAAAAAAAAACAATTTATGATTTCATTGAATTTGGAAAAAAAAACACATACTTTTTCAAAAAATAAAATTAACAAATATTTTTCTTAATGAAAAAAATTATAATTCCATTGGATTTGGAAGAAAAATGATGCTAGACAGACAGTCACGGACAGTACGCGGTAATACAGTAAGAACAAAGAACAAACACATAATGACAACAGTACGGGGGAGGAGGAGGAATTTACGGTAGACCTGCAAACCATTTCCAGGGATCATATGTAAAAATTTTTTCGGAAGAACATGCTGTAATTGTATTTGTTGATTTATTTTTATTTTTTTAAATTAATTTTCCGAGATTTTTTTTTAAATTTGGTGTCTTAAGAGATAATTTTCTCTATTTTGACATAATAATAATAATAATAGTAATAATAATAATGATAATAATAATAACTTAAATAAATAAATAAAATTTTAGGTGACAAACCAATGATGACATGACAATGACAGTAGCAACATGTAGGGAACGATGACAATTTACAAATAGTCAATATGGACAGTCGGCGGTCCGGTTAAATAAACAACCGATTGATAAATGACATGTGTAATATGGGGGGGAGATTGTGCAAAGCGGTCGGACCGACCAACATGATGATTGCTGATTGATCAGTGGGGCTTATTTGTGTGCCAGAGTACCACTTGGCCATCGTGTGCGGCGGAAACTTTAAAAATTACAAAATTTTACGGAAGAGGAGAGAAAAAATCCGAGGAATAAAAAAAGTTGAGTGAAAAAACGAGCTATGGTTTACCATTTAAGGATATTGAGAAAAAAGAGGAAGAAACCCGAAGGAGTGCGAGTCAAATGAGGGATGCGCCGAGCTCGTATTCATCGAAGAGTCGACCGAACACTTCCTGAAGAATTTCGCTTAGTGATCTGACATTTTCGTGAGTCCTGACTTAAAACTTAACTTACTTATTTTTTTACAGTTTTTTCTTGTTTTTTTTATAAATCAAACCATAGAAATTTTTCTTCTGGTAGTTGCAGCAGTTTCCAAAACACTTCGTGGAACAAGAGAAAATTTTCAGAAATGTTTTTGAGGAGAATCTCAGGATGGATTAAACCAGTAACCGACGATATATATATTTAGGACAAAATAAATAGATGAAGGGGAAATTTCTCCTTCCCCTTATCTGACTTTATCTATGCATACTGTAACCCGGTCCCATTCGATGCCATATATCGACTATGAAGAGAAGGTTCGCCTCTTTCGAAAAGGGTTTTTGAGAAATTTCTAAATTCTTCATTTTTCCTAGGATTCTCAGATCGATACATAAACTTTCATTACTGATATTATGGATATCATGTTGGTTACTCCTACTAGAATTTTTTTATAGTTTTTTCTTTTTTTTTAAATCACACACTAGAAATTTTTATATTGGTACTTGCAACAGTTTCCAAAACATTTCGTGGCCAAGAAAAAAATTGTTCGGAAATGTTTTCAGGAAAAATCTTAGGTGATTAATCACAGAATGACTCTTAGTGGAGGAATTTGTTTAAATAATATGGAATTTCTACAGAAAAATTATAATTCCAAATAGCCCATTTATTACTTTTTTCTTAGTACCTTTTTCGTTTTTTTTTTCGTCTTCTTACACAAATTCCAACACAACCTTAACTTTTGTAGTTTATTCGAAAAATCAAAATAAAAATAAAATTCAGTCAAAAATAAAAATAATTTTCCTTTTCTCGGTGTTAGAACCGAGCTAAACACAGTTAACAGGCTGACGGTACTGTAGAAATTTCTGTATAAAAAAGAAACGTCGAAAATTGACTGAAACTCTAAATTTTTTTCCATAGGAAAATTTGCGGAAATCCAGAATGAGAACAATGAGAAAAATTAAAAAATCCAAATGATGTTAAAAATTTCTATGTGGTGCTGTACTTGAGATCTTTTACTTACAACTTCTATTTCTGCTGGATTTCCCTTTACGATCTCTACAGCCAGGAAGTGAGCAGGAAAAAATATTCTATCCTTAGATAAAACAAATAAAAATAAAAAAAAATTTAAAAAATCCTCGGAAATACATCCAGTTTATTTCTTTTAAAAAGTTTTGAAAAAGTTGTTTGAAAAGTTCATGATCTTTTTTAAAACTAGCAGGAAACGACGATGCTTATTTATAGGTAATTTCAATTCAAATTAGGCGGATGTGAATGCTTCGACGTCCGGTCCGGTGCTGAACTCAATCACGAAATCGATAGTTTAGATGGATATCGATCGACAAAGGGGAAAATAGACACCATGATAGTAGCGAGCGGTTGAGAAGAGGCTGAGAGCATTTGGCGTGGATCTGGTGATTAATGTTCTGGGCGAGGCGAAGAACAGCCGATCCGCGCAAAAAGCATCGTGAGATGTTGCCAAGGCGTACACGGGCGCCGGACGATTCTTGGCCAACCGCCATCGTTGAGTTCGGGAAAAATCGCCACCGATGCGGATGAATACAGTAATTTGGTCTCTCTCTGGAGAAGTTGCGTTGGCCAAAGGAAGCTGTAAATGATGGTTTACCTGGAAAAAAATGACCAGACTCAGGAAAATGGCAAGGAGTGGAGTGTGGGATGGGGGGAGGGAGCGAAGTAACCTCAAAATTTCTAAAAGTCCTCCTACGTGGAAGTTGCCCTATACTTCTTGTAAATTTAATAATGTTTGTTGTTACTTTAGTAATGGTGCAAAAATAAACGATACTTCATTTACAAATTTAGCTTATTTACAAGATCAAGATTGTTTACTTCAATTATTTACAATTTATTCACATGTCTATGTAAAATCCAGAAAAAAAACATGTTGAAAATTTACAAATTTCTGTAAATAATTTTTTTTATTCTGGAACTACAGGTCATCAATCACTAGAATTTCTACGCTCTTTCTGTTCTTCGGAGTCGCTTCTAGTTTTTGTTGAAAGATTTTTTTCGTGATCGTTAAAGATAGGAAAGGAGGTGAAAAAATAAATTAGTAAACAAAAAATAGAACGATTCACTCTCAGGAGGTGTTTACGACAAGACAGCGAAAAAAAGATGTCGCGGCTTGCGCACGACTTTGGCGATGTACGGCGATGAACATCTTGTACAAATCCCCGTGAAGAGGAACTAGGAAAGCGAGAGGAGGAAAAAGGTAAATATCTGTTTGTTTTACAAGAGAAACTTTTGGAAAAAGCAATAAAATCTACATTTTTGCAAGAAAAACTTTAAAAAAAGCAATAAAATCTATATTTTTGAGCAATAGGATCTTGAAAATGACCGTTTCACAAAGAAAAGAGAGGAAAAAGAGAGGAACTTCGTCCCTTAGACGTACATACAAAAAAAAAACGCTTGCTGCTGCTCTCGGTTCCCGTTTGGAAATTATACGGTCACGGGTATGTGTGTCTGCGGTTCAGGGGGAAGTTTTCACGTTTCACGAAGCACGAAATATGTTTTGTAACGTACATAAACGTCGTAACCGATGAGACAACGCATCAATCGCGTATGTTTTTCGTGCCAAATATAGCCGTATCTCAACACCTGAACTGATGCGGCGATGCGGCCAGCCAGCCACCGTGTACCTCGAGAACATGCGCCCGCACATCAACCACTTATGACAACTTGTTTCCCTGAACGATAATTCGGATGTAACGATGAAGTAAACACTGTTCCACTAAGGTTTCTCATCATCACTGAGCAAGGGGTGTTACTTCTGCTTAAAATCCTCAGAAATTCAAAATTTAAAAAAAAGTAGAAAGCTGCTGTGGTTTGTTTACATTACATTTTATTATTGTTTACCAGAAAAATCCAGAACTTTGAAATTAAAAAAAAATAAAAGGTTTGCACTACTTTGTTTACATTACAATTTACGATTGTTTGCAAACAAATGATATTTTAGGTTGTTTAATTACATTTTATTATTGTTTACATAAAAATTTAAATTTGAAATTAAAAAAAAATAAAAGGTTTGCACTACTTTGTTTACATTACAATTTACGATTGTTTGCAAACAAATGATATTTTAGGTAACTTATTTTATTTAATTTTTAATTTGAATTTAAAAAATAGGAGGTTTGCTCTGCTTTGTTTACATTACATTTTACTAATGTTTACAAATAAATGATATTTTAGGTAACTTATTTTATTTAATTTTTAATTTGAAATTAAAAAATAGAAGGTTTGCTCTGCTTTGTTTACATTACATTTTACTACTGTTTACAAATAAAAGATATTTTAGGTAACTTATTTTATTTCTTTTTTTTAGTTTTATTTTGCTTACTCTACATCTACATTTTACTATTGTTTACAAATAAAAGATATATTTTTATATTTTAGGTTTAAGATATTTTATGTTTTATTTTGTTGTATTTGTTGTATTTGTTTGTATTTGTTTCGTTGTACTTGTTTTGTTGTTATATTTTAGGCACCTTATTTTATTTAATTTTTTCCCAGTTTTATTTTGCTTATTCTACATCTACATTTTACGATTATTTACAAATAAAAATATTTTATGTGCATTATTTTATCCTTTTTTAAAATTTATCTTGATTTTCTATCATTTACATTTTGCGATTGTTAGCAAATAAAACATATTTTAAGCACCTCAATTTATTTTGTTTTTTGTTTTATTTCGCTTTGTTTACCTTTGCTTAGTCAACATTTACATTTTTTGGATTGTTTACAAATGAAAGGAATTCAATGCACCTTATTTTAACAAGTACATAGTAGTACTTTAAATTGTAGTAGTAATAACGATAAAAAAATTCTCATAGCAAAGAAAAAATATTGGTGAAAGAACTTTTTGTTCCTATAGGAGAATTCTTGCCTTTTTAAAATTCAAGCACCAAAATTTCTTGATAGCTTGTTTTTTTTTTCTCACTTTCTCTTCTATTTCTTGATATCATCCAATCCTCCATAAGGTAACCGAGTTTCTGGATGCTTGGAAGACTTCGAATTCTGATTTCTATCTAATTAAACTCTTATTTTTCATTGATTTCAAGCCAATTTCAGAACTAATTTCACTCCTAGCCATCAAGAAATTTCCATTCGTAAATCTTAAAAAAGATGAAAATATTTTAACAGGAACAAGAAGTACCTTCCATTAATATTTTCTTTTTGCAACGGGAATTTTTCATCGTTATAGGTCGGTAGTTAAAATATCTTTTATTTGTAAAGAATCGTAAGTTTAAATAGCTCAAAAATCAGAAATCAAAAGTTCAACCGCAATATTCTAGGTGAGAGCCTATAAAATTTCCTCCTTACACATCGAGGCAACGCAACGTATCTTGCTAGAAAAAACTTCTAAAAACAAAGAAAACAGCATGTTTCTTTAAGCTCTTAAGGTTACCGATGATCCTGGAATTTGTCCAAGAGCTCAGTAAAAAAATAGCAAATAAAGCGGAATAATCGTTTAAAGAAAGGCATTTTAGGCGGGAAGGCGGCCGTCAGGGGCTGAGCACATCCGGTCAATAATCAATGAGTGCTGACATTGATTCTTGTGATCTACTAGAAGTGATCAAAACTGCTGAGCGATTGTTTATATTATCCATGTTGGTTCAGCCAAAATCAGTTTGATCAATAAATCTCAACAAGTTCGGTTTTAAAATAACCCAACCTCTTCAGTATTTGTCAAATTATCCTATGTCACCCTGCAAAAAAAAGCTACTCTTACATCACTGGAGAGTGTTCTCTTTTCTTTCTTTTTTGCTTTTTTTTTTTAGAGATAATTCAATTTTTGCAGAACTCAAGCACATCCTGAAACGTACGGCGAATAGAGGGGTTAAAAAAATTACGGGGTTAAGGATCACAACGTATACAAAACGCTTCGTAGGGAGCCACCCACGGAATATAGGTTGTTGCGTTCGCCTCACCGGCTTTTTGGATGAAAACTCAGGCGGATCCGATCCAAAGGTCAGAGAACTTGACTGATTTGTTGATTTTATTACTTTTCCTTAAAGTTCTTCTGACCTGTGCGTAAACGCTTCAGTGATTGTTGTGAGCTGAGAAAATAAAACTCGGAGTTTTCTTTATGAAAAAAATATTAAGGCCCTAAAAAGGCATAAAAGGGGAACTGTTGCACAGGCGAGTGTGTAGTGTGAGTCTCTGTTACGAGTTAGATCCTAAGGTACCAACGAAATAGTAAATTCGTAAGATCTAAGTTAATTTCTACGCTTTTCATAGAGAAGAACACTGAAAACGCCATGGAAAAAGATTTTGCCCTCTTATGCCTCTCAAAAAGGGTTCAGACGCAGTGAGTCACCAGTGTATCACAAGTCTCCACATTTCTGCGTGAGTCACCGGTGTATCACGCAGTTCAAAACATGTGTCTTAAGACCCTTGCTGCTTATAGTTGTAGCGGGGACTGATGAAATCCGTCAAATCAACAAAATAGAGGAGCAAATGGGTCGCGGGAGCTCCACCACATTTCTGCGTGAGTCACCGGTGTATTACGCACCTATGAATATGTGTCTAAAGATTCTTGTTGCTTATGATGGCAGAGAGGACTGATGAAGTCGGTGAAATCAACAAAATAGAGGAGCAAATGGGTCACCGGTGCATCACTCGTCTCCACATTTCTGCGTGAGTCACCGGTGTATCACGCAGTTACGAAAATGTGTCTAAAGATTCTTGTTGCTTATGGTGGCAAGGAGGACTGATGAAGTCGGTGAAATCAACAAAATAGAGGAGCAAATGGGTCACCGGTGCATCACTCGTCTCCACATTTCTGCGTGAGTCACCGGTGTATCACGCGATTACGAATATGTGTCAACAAAATAGAGGAGCAAATTTTGCAGAACTGGTAGGAGAAATGAAGAAATTCAATGAGTAACCTACTAGATTACGTTGAAATGATGCGTAGGTAGAGATGTAGGTGGGTAGGTGAAAGAAGATTACAGAAGTGATTAGTTGTGTTTGATTATCGGATGATCATTGCGGTGTACTGGTCGGCTGTTGTGTTGCACAAATCACTGCTCTCGAAAAATGGGAGACGACGAGGAGAAAGATGAGAAGAGAGAGAGAGAAAAAAAAAACGAAATGCAAGTGAAGTCCTCATCTGCCCGGATCATCCTGCTACCCCAAGAAGATGAATGAAACGAAGAAATAAATTGATACGTTACTTTTTGATGGATACAAATGATGCACTCGAGAGCGAGAGTTACTGGGATTCCAATAAATTCTTCAACTTTGAATGAATTTGATTTTTTTTTCAATAAATTCTCCAACTGGGCGGGTGTGGCGCAGTCGGTTAGAGATCCGTTGTAGCCACACGATCGAGGGTTCGAAACCGCCCTAGCGCAAACCACGCCTCTCATGCCTCCGGGGTCGATAAATTGGTACCAGACTTGTCTGGGAGGATAAAAAAATTGACTTGGTCATCGGCTGGCCCCCGCAAGTCATTGTATAGGCCAACACGCGTTCCAAAAACCTCAACGATTACGAATTCCAGTAAAATGCGTTGGCGCATCCCGAGTGGATTAATACGCCAGTGACCTTATCCTTTTATCCTTTAAATTCTCCAACTTTGAATGAATTTGATTTTTTTCCAATAAATTCTCCAAAATTTGAATGAATTAGATTTTTTTTCCCATTAAATTCTCCAATTCCGAGTGAATTTGATTTTTTTTTCGTTTACAACATCATTTTGTTGTTGAACTATGCTCGAAACGTGCTGTTCTAAGTGGCGATGATCAGTTACAAATTTTAAACAAATTGCAAAAGAAAAAAAAAGAAGAGTTTTGGCTGTTCACAGCCATTTTCTTGATGTATGCACGAATTTTCGCAATTTTTCTACTTTTTTCCTAAAGGATAATATCAATAATTTTAATAACGAGTTAGGAAAGCCACTGTAATTGTAATTGTTGTTTAAAAGAAAGGAAAACCACTGTAACTGTAATTGTTGTTTGAAAGAAAATTAAAAGAAAATAAAAACGAAAATTTTACTATTCATAAACCTCGGAAAAAGCTACTGGAGCCCACATATATTTTAAAACGCAAAAATTTTGCTAGATATAATTCTTTTCCGGCTTTGATGCAAATTTCGTGATTTTTTTCCACGACTTCGGGCAATTTTCGAGGAACAATTAACCAATATTATTTCATCACTTCCAATCAATAAATAGAATTTGGACAAGTAAATTCATTTTCTTTTCAAACGTTTTGTACGTTCAAAACGTAAAAATAATTAAATTTTGTTTCATATATGTAAATTAGACCCTCCAAGATACGATACGAAACAGAGCAAATTAATTTTCTTGGCATTTTACGGTAATAGTAATGCCTTACAAAACTGTTAATTTTACACGGTCGTCATAATCATAATCCTGCTTCAAATAATAAAATAAAATTGTTTTATTTATTTTTAATGTTGTTTATAGAAGCTAGTGGCTTTGCGGCTATTTTTTATGTGCTGTTTTAGTTTCGGGTGCACGTGTACCCTAAGGATAGAATTAGGACTGACTTCGCATGTAAATATTTTTTGCTGAGAGGACCGGAGCATCCGCAAGGGTGATGCGTTCTAAGGCACCTCGCAGGAGCTAAAGCGGTTCCCACGTCGTTTTAAAGGCTTCACTCCACGAATCTGAGGTGGTACGGATTTTAAGTGGAGTATTCGTATACAGGATGGGAGACTATGGAGAGGGGGGTGATTCCGTCCATTTCTCCCTAATTCCCTTAAAAAACTGCCCGGAAGATACGGCTTCTGGCGCACTATTTTCTACAAGGAGTTCGATTAGAGCGCGCCAGCCTTGTGCGGCGCCGCATCTTCCGGGCCGTTTTTTACGGCAATTGGGAAGAAATGGACGGAATCACCTACCTCTCCATAATCTATGATCCCATAAACGAATACTCCACCTGAAATCTGCATCACCTCAGATTCGTGGGGTGATGCCTTCAAGGACGATTAGGTTAAATTGAGTGAGGCTTCACTTTCACTAGTAATCTACAATCCAAGCCCTATGTTGTCCCACAAAGACTCCATGAATTGTCAGTTTCGTGATATGATGTTTTTCTTTTAAAAAAAAGTTAAAAAATACAACCCTTACACTGTTTAAAAATTTATTCATAACGAGAAAGATCATGTGTGAATTGAGCAATGATTATGTACACATGAAAAATAAGTGATCACTAAAAAAAACACTAGCCATTACGCTATGAATGAAAGCTTTCTGACCTGAAAGAAGTGCTTCTAACATGAGAAACTGCACAAATAAAAACTATGAGAAAAAAAAACACAAGAAAAGAAATTGGTAATAAGACCGATCGATAATGGCAAGGGACAAAAGAGGAATATGTATCGGCATTGGGAATGTTCGGAATTTTTACACTCTGCTTTTATAAAACTACAAACGCGGGCAACTACAAACTTCTCCGGGTACTGATGCTTCTGGAAATTATTGGCGTCTCAAAACGCCGTTCAATCACGTCGCTTCGATGATGATGGTTTGTCGTTGAAGTGCCGATGACGGGCGGAGCGGAGGAGGCATCGGAGCTGCTGGATGGCTCTTCAGGTGGCGATGGTGTTGCTGGAGGAGGTGGTGGTGGTGGTGGATCCGAAGACTCACCGGGTGAAGTCAACCTGGAAAAATTCATAAGAAACAATTTTATTTGTTCACAGAGTACTTTACATTTATTGATTACAGTTAGTACCGACCAGATCTCCCTCAGTAGAGGGATCACAGCTGGTCAGTTCCGAGGCTACGTGGGGCATCCCCAGGTGGCGGACAGGGGGCTAATCGCGGATCAAAAGCGACGCTGCCCTCTGCTTGCCCTGAGATGAAGACGGATTCAGAGAATAGAATCCTTGTTTCTGCTAAGCCAGGACTGACTTCCTTGGATCAAGAACGTCGTTCTGGTCAAAAGCCTGCATTCAAGAGACTGGGAGGTTCAACAGAAGCGGTTTGGAGTCCCCTCCAAAAAATAACCTCCACCTGTCCCCTCCAGGAGAACGCAACGTCATCCCAAAAACTCATAGGAATAGAGGTCCCCAACCTGCCTATGAATTCCAAATTTATATGCAAGACAGAGTAATAGAAAAGAGTCTCTTGATTCCGAAGAAACCCTGGTACGGTAGCGCCAAGAAAGACGAGGTTGCAGGAGTCATGTAGGTTACAGAAACGGAAAAGGACCAGGATGAAGTTTCACTGGTGCCCGCTCGAGAAAGTCGACGAACAACGGGAGCACAAATGATAAAGGAGACAGGTTAGTACCGAATAAAATATCTCAGCAATCCTTTTTGGCAACATTGAGACAATTTTTCTTGAAAAATTCCCAAAATTTAAGAATTCGAGGATTTGGGCAATTTGTAGCTGTTTATCTTCCTCTCAGCCTAAAATCATTCCAGATGCTTCTTTGAGGAAAAAAACTGAAAAATAACATAATTTCCATCGTGTATTAATCCTTCCTACACCAACCCCCGTCTTCCAGGTTTATCACCACTTCAATAAATCAATTCTGAAAAATTTTAAGATTATTTTAAGAGTTAAGATTTTAAGATTAATTTTAAGAATTTTTAAGATACAATTACAGTCCTTAAAGGAACGGAAGACGGGTTTTGAAAAAAAATTCTCCATTATTCTAACAGTTATGGGACCCTTTTAAAGGAAATAGAAATTTGTTTACTCGAATAAGTGCAAATAACGGAATACCGTTGTAGTTTGCTTTCTCTCCCGATTTCTGGGGAAAATTTAGTTTGGGAAAATTTGGAAAAAGATTTTCTGGGGAAATTTTGAAAATTCTGGGAAAATACTTGATTCCTTAGAAAAGTCCAGAAAGATATTTTGATAATAACAGAGCGAAATTGGATTCGGATAGATTTAGCGATATCATTTTTAAAAAAGGGAGAAAAAATCTGCCACACGTTACCTTATAGGAGGTTCTTTTGTCGCATCCTCATAAGTGGGAAGAGGTGGTAGTATTTCATTACGCATTCGATCTAAATCACCCATAATTATATTTAGCAAATAGTTTCGTTAAAATACCTATTTTACTTAGTAACGTACTAGTATACGTATGTAACATATATGGTGGAGGCCCATCGATACCGGCCGCGATGAACGGTGCAATCCGTAGATCTTCCGGAGCGATCACATCTCCACGTCGTGTGATCCCGTACGCGGCCGCCGCTCGTGCCATCTCTTCACGACGAGAAGCGGCAAATCGTGATTGTACCTGAAGAAGTTGGTGTTTTTAGATACCTACCGTATCCTAGAAAATCTCAAGGCGTCGTTAAGGCACCGAGGAATTTTCTGGAAGAACTTATGAGACGAGCACTCACCTGCATCCTATGCTTCATCAGCAAATACATCGATACGACCAATACGATGATCATAACCAAGCTGAATACGGTTCCGCTGATGTCACGACTGAAGAGTTCGTTGTTCTGGAAGGGAAAAAATTCCAGAAATCAGCATAGTTAAATACCCAGTCACACCCTTCCACATGTAAAAAGCCCATATTGATCGACTCGGCTAAAACTATGTACCTCGCCAAAGCGATGAAATCGTGATCCATGTTGTGCGGTGCGATTCGCATCCACTTCACAATGATAACCGACGAACGTTGGAGGACAAGTGCATCGTCCGTGAACCTCCACACCTGGAAGAAGGGAAAAATCAGATTCAGATCTACCTGGAAATCACTGACGAGTACTTACCACCGTTTAAGCACACCATATCCGTGCACTGTTCACCCTGATAGAACGGTAGGCAGCTACAGTAGCTTCGGCCATCGACGCCTGGAATTGTGGATTTGAAAAAAGAGGTAAAAGTCTTCCAAAAATGCCTCGATAAGGCGTACATTCTGAATTACGATTCTGGAAAAAATCAGAGGAAAAATTTACGAAGTTGATTGTGGTTTATTCGAATAAAATATTATTCAGGATGTGTCTGAACAAACTTTTGTGGATTGAGGACCAGGTGAGGGAAGAGAGTGATCAAAAATTAAGGTAACCCTAAACCCAACCACCACATAACAACACCAAAGAAGGCAATGAAATGGTTCAGCGTGCGACCAAATCGATAACTGGATTGAATCGGATGACCTCCTCCTCTTCTGGTTAGTGTAGTATTTCACGAGAACCAAATTTCCTCTTCCTGACCAAATTATCGGATGACCGTACTCGTAATTCTAGGAGTTCTATCCGGGTCACGCCACGGTTGTGGATACCATCCATAAGCACGCAAACCTCTCTTTTACTTCAATTCAATAGAGAAATACAAGGAAAATTGACTAAAAACGTTGACCTACCTTTTAGGACTTGACCCTGATCACAAATTTTATCGCAAAACTCCCCAAAATACGGTTCACTACACGCACACATCATTCCTAGCGATTGAGAGCGATACCCGTTATTTTGGCACGGTGCCAAACGTCTACAGTGCCTGTCCAACACATCCGTATTCTCTGAAATTCCACCATTATTAAAATTAAAATTAAAAATTTAAAATTAAAATGAAGGTGAAATTAAAATTCTCGGATTCTGTGGATATGGCGTAGCTTCTATTTTACCTATTTTATTATATTTTATCTATCTATCCATTTATTTTATCTATTTTTACCAATGATCTTCCTTCTGCAAGTATTAAAAGGATAATTGCTATTTAAATGAAGGCATCATTTACGAATAATAATTTTTTAATTTTAAAATATTAACATTGATTAAACAGGATATAAGAATGGAATAAAAATAATAAATAATAAATAAATAATATTATAATAAATAATAATAATATAACAATAAATAATAATAATAATAAAATAATAAAAAATAAGATAAATATTAATACAACAGTACCGTAACCAGTTAGCGTGCTAGAATCTTGTGATAATTATGCGGTTAGAGCCGAGGGGATCTTTAATATCACCACAAATTTTAATTTAAAAAATCCCCCAATTTTCGAAAATAAAAGGAGTGAAATTCAGGAACGCGTGGACAAAGGGGACAATCCAGGCGTGCGATGAAGGAATTTCCTCCGATCACCTTTCTTTTGGATACCTCGACCTAGAAAAATTCCTCGACAATTACGTCAATTATTCGTAATCGGTGCACACTATTATTTCATTGTCCATCAACTTCGGGCAACATATTTTTATTTATTTAACAAAATATTTTATTTTATAATTTGATTGAGTTTCCTTGGAATACAAAGATTAGCGGAAATTCTCTTTTCTCTTTTTCTCTTTTTTTCCTTTCTTTCTCTTTTCTCTTTTTCTTGGCTCTTCTTTTCTCTTTTTTTTTTGTGTTACGGCACATCAATAACCGATTTATGCTGGGACCTCCGCCCACCAATCACAAATCCCTACCCTGATTCCTCACCTGGACATTTACACTGGACACCATAACCAGTGAAACTAAAATTGTACAGAGCTGCTGCTGACAGCAGAAATGTGCCCTAAAAATAATTATTGATTAATGAAAAAATAAATAAATGGTTAAAAAATCAGTAAAGTGAGCAGTGTTACCTCAAACACTCTGCAATGATCATCATCTCCATCCGGAGCGTGTTCATCAATCGCATAATCGGATGCTTTTTGGGTCCAATTTGTAATTAGCTGAAATTATTTACTGTTAGGTTGTTGGGTCCCATAAGTTTTTTTTTTCCACACTCGTCAACAGTTTTTTTTTTGTCCACTGCAGAATGAGGCTTTCGTCAAAAGATTCCATGATTTATCCATCACATCGGGTATTCGGCTAAAACTATTGATTACTTTGCTGACTACATTATCGATTGCGAAATCTTTGTTGTTGACGAGATGATAAAAATATCAGAATGGAGACCACGCTAACATATTCATACAAAAAAATATATGCAAAAAAATACAGTACACATACAAAAAAAACATACAAAAAAATACAGTACATATACATACAAAAAAATACTCCGCTAATTTACCTCGGCATTTTCCGCCATCGGTTGACCTCCTCTACAACATGTGACTTTGTACGTACGCGGTAACCAGAGTGGACCAATGAAGTCCACGCCAGGACGTGGTCCTTGACGTATTGCAACTACAAATAGATTTAATTTAATATTTAGATTTTATATTTTAATATTAACTTTATTTTTATATTTTAATTTTTATATTTATTTTGATTATTTTTACACTAATTTTAACCCTACTTCATTTAGATTTAATATAACGTAAATCGTATATCGTATAACGTATAAATCTATCGAAAATCTATTTATTATTTAAAAAATTGAACCAGAAAAAAAAGAATTTCAGGCTAAAAACCCGTTCAAGGATAGCGCATAGTTGTGTATACTTGCATAGTTGTGTATATCATATCTTGTGACATTTTTGTTTTATGGTACACTTGCAGGTGTTTTCAATGAGTAAATAAATAAATAAATAAATTTCAACGTTAATCTCAAGTGAAATAACTGTGAGAAATGAAAAAAAATTCGTGAAAGTCTTTCAATACAGGATTTTTTCTGGAATTTTCATGTGAGTAAATTTTCGACTCTGCAGTAACATTCGGTGACGGGACCGAAAGTCATTATCCAGGGGCGGAAAAACACTCCTTCAATGCACGTAGACAATCCGCTAAATGCGCTCTTATCTGGCTTTCAATAGCTTTTACAGTTTCATGGACTTTCCTAACTATCCATCCGTGTGATTCCTAACTATCGATCCGCGTGACTTTAGCTGATAGAAGGGGAGTCGTTAACTGAGCGATCACCTTCGTCTTCGATGAGCGTAAACGCTCGAAATAAAAGTTCCCTACCTTGCGCGCGGAGTTTACGACCTTCTTAGAACGACGCGTTCTCATAGCCACCAGCACTTGACCTCCAAAAAGCGCGAACTCGTTCAAACATTCGCGTGCGCTTCGGGTAGGAAAGTGCTACCTGTTTCCGCAAAAATCGTTTTTAGAATCGATTAGAGGATTTTTTTGTTTTCCACAAATTAACTTAATGAAAAATGAACTTGAAGCAGACTATAGCAGCCAGTAAATTGTAAATTATTAAAGAAAAACTGTGAAAAAAAAGTAGATGAAAAGCGTTTTCTCTGGATAATGTGGTCAAGGAAATGGTAATAGAAGTTACGCGAAAATATTTATGCCTGAAATTTTAAAAATTCTTCACATACCATTGTCAGCATCCGCGTTCCGGTACAAATGTCCTACATAGAAGACAATAAATGCAATTCGCATAATAATCCAGGCGATTTCAGCGTCATACGTAAAGCATGAAAGATTCTAAAAAGAAAAAGAGAGAATTTTTTCAAAAATTTCCGACGCAAAAAAAGTCAAAAATTTCCGACAGAAAAAAATGACGCAAAAAAGTAGTGGAAGAAAATCACAAAGTATGGAAACTCCCCAAGAGCAAAATCTTGTAAACTCCACATCTGGGGCGAAACAATGTGGAGAAAAGAAATTAGGAGAAATTTCCGGAGACTCCTGAGAAAAGAGCACAAGAAAAAATAGCGAATGGAAAGAAGAAAAAAGAATAGGAGCCTGGAAAAACTGCGGAAAAAACACTTTCGCTAGGAATTACATAGAGGCGAATTTCAAGGATTTCTTTTATGAAAACAGTGAAATTTCAAAGCGACGAATGTAAAACAGAGTGAAATTCAAATCAATCAGAGATCAGTGAATTTGATCGTCGAAGGAGGTTAAAATGAGCATGGAAAAACTGCAGAAAAAGCACTTTCGCTTGAAATTTGAGGTGAATTTTAATGTTTTTTTTTTGAAAATAAAAACGGCAAAATTTTAAAGCGAACGTAAAACTGAGTGAGATTCAAATCAATCCACGAATTTGATCTTCAGAAGAATAACGTGGTTAAAAATTATTTCTTCTCGCTCATTTTAGCAGTATTGACAGACAAATGGGACGTAAGTTCGTCGACAAAGTTGTGAGACTCATGCTTGAGGGGTTGGTTGGTTGGTTAACCATGACTTAGAACCAGTTCCTGACAAATACCCAAATACATTGCCGGCATCGTTGAAATACTATATGAACGTTTGACGACAAACATTACGGATTATTGACTGCTAGGGAAAAAAACACGTGCGGAAAAAAAGAAACACAAAAATACGTGGCGTGACGTGCGGTGGAATCTGGCTGCGAGACACGGAACTTCAAATCCAGGAAAATCCTAACATTCATAACATTTCATGAGCATTCGATTCCTTACTTTGGAGAAAAAAAAACAAAAAAGACACTCACTAGAAACAGAAATTTACAACACTCAGAATTTTGGTTATGAACGAAAAAAAATTTCCAGCCTAAAAAATCTGGAAAAAAAAGTCTGAAAAAAGAAAAAATCTTGAAAAATACATTGAGGTTGGTAGAAACACCCTACTTTCTTCCTTTCTGAATCTATTTTTCAGGATCTCGTAGATTTTCAAGACAGATCCAATCCGACAACCAATGAGCAATCAAATACGATTCCCTCTGACCTTTTACCTTCTTCAAATGATTTTGAATTCTCGAAATTTCCTGACATTTATTGCAACGTTTGACATCAACGCCAATGAAACAGATTAAAATTAATTTTCTAAATAAAACATACAAAGGAAATACTCTGTAAGAAAATCCCTCTTTGTGAGAAATAGGAACGCTACAGCCGAAAAAAAAAACAGCTATTTGCCGACAAAATCAGGTCGCAGGTCACCAGATTTCAGGAAAAAAACAACTACATAATTCTCGATTACCAGTTGAATGTGATAACTAATTAGTAATTACATGTGTACAGTAAAGAAAACGTTACAGTGTTGACGTCACACGGTTTAAGCGAAAATTCAAGAAATTTATGACATTAAAAAAATAAGTTTTAAATTGGTTATAGTTTCAATGGTAAACTATTTATAAATGATTCGAAAAAACTCAGGAGAGGACCAATGGAATCGGATTTTAGCCTCATCTCTAAATTCTGAAACCAAAACAGGCTTAATTCAATATTACTACTTATTTCTTAAATTATCCTTGTCATTTTTAGAAACGAATTAATTCATGGTTAAAAATAAAGGTTTTACGATTGAGGTGAGAAATGTCACTGAAAAATTCAGTATACCTAAAAAAAATACCCTAAGAAAGTTAAAATAACTTTTCTGTTCGTAATTAAAATAGTGGCTAAGAAAATTTGTTGAATGATTCAAGAAATGAAGTGCGCCAGAGAGGTTTGGGCGCAAATTTAACAAAAACAGAGGTAAAATATGGGGAAAAAGAATACTTTACGGGAGAAAACTCAGTTTTTATCCACAAACACATAACGTTAAGCCTCTCCTCCCCTAAGCTCAGCTTCCAAGGCTTTGAAACCATCGCACTCGGCCGATGTTGGTAATTTATGAGAAGAATGAAACGGAAAATTACCAATAAAAAATTATATGAACGTGAGCTGATAGGAAAGATACGTTTTTCAAAAGAGAAGAAGAAGAGGAGACCAAGATAAAACTACGCAGAGGAATCCAAAAAAACCTTATATAAGATAGGCTAAAAATTATAGAAAGCAGTACAATACAAACAGCAGAAAATAACAGCGGAAAAGGCAAAGAGAGAAACTCGAATTTGAAATTTTTTTAATTTTTGATTTCTTTTTTTATTTTTTATTTTCTAGAGACAAAAGGAGAAAAAGGGGAACGGAAAGAATAAGTGGATTTTTAACTTTCAGAAAGAGATGATATAAAATTCTCAAATCAAAATTCATCATCAAAATTCCGAAACAAATATCTAAATACAAATTGGCGCTGTAATGCTCTCAAATTCCAGGTTTTGAGGAATCCTGGTAAATCGAGAGGTCAAGGAAATCATGAAAAAAATTACGAACAAACGTAATTTACGTTAAACTTGATTATTTAGTCATTTGCCCAGTTATTTTAATTATTTACTTAGTCATTTATCACCGGAGTACGTTAATTCGGCATAATCGTATTTTTCAAGTTCATGAACTCAAAAGCGAAAGTGATACAGTATCCAGAGGTGAGAATTTTAGGAGATAAAACGCTTAAATTAAGGAGAACATTTAAAATCTCTGTAAGAACTGTAAATGGTGTTTGAATAAAACTGGTTAGTTAGTGAACCAGATTTTCGTAACAAGAAAATAAGAAAAATTAAAAAAACTAAACTAAAATTGAAACCTTGATTCTTTGATTCTGTTCTGACGACGTGAATGTTTGATTTCACTAGGAAAAAAAGGGAAATGATGACAGAAAAAAATCAATAATAGGCATAAATCATAGACATATGATCGAGCGTGTACGTTTTACTGATTGCTGATTGCGTCGTCGTCGGCTGTTCGTGAGGTGCACGACGGACGATGCCATCCGTTACAACACGCAACGGCGAAAAACAAACCGGCTATCGGCAAAGAATTCGGACGAGTTTCTCACCAGCACCGCTACGGCACCGGTTTTTTTCCCTCTCTCTCATTTATTCTTTCTAGCCAGCGAACGAATTCAAATTCGTTACACAACGTTTCACTATCGTTTTGTGTGTGGAATCGCTGGAACGGAAACGTCGATGGAAGAAATTTTTCGAACGGGAGAGAACAGGCTTCGATTCAGCGTATTGAGGAGTTCATCGCAAGTATGTACGAGATGACCTTAGGATTGTTTTCCAGGAAAAAAAAACGAGAGTTTTAGAACGAGTCTTCGTGAATCATTACGTACAATTCGACTCAATGGGTGTAAAATTAGGTGTTAGAGCCTACATTTTGTAGGATCGGAGGATGAGTGAGTGGAGAAAAATCAATTTTCAAAAATTTCATAAAACATTAAAAACCGCAAAGAACACAATAGAAAACACTTGCAGAAAAATCGAGTGAAAATAATAAAACAATAATAAAGCGTAATAAACACAGAAATAATAAAACAAATAATTAAATAAATAAAATCAGTAGATAAAATATTATTACATATTAAATTTAAAAAATAAGAATAAATATTTATGATATTAAATATTGTTACAAAATATTTTCAATGTTTTCAGCTTCAGTGAAAAGGTAGAATTTCTGCTCATTACGTGCTATTCCGTGATGAAATTATCGAAAAAGTAGTTTCGAAGCAAAGAGCATACCAGGATTTTCGCTACTACCGCAGGATTAAGTCAAAATGAGGGGGATTTCCCGGGGAACAATGTATGGAAATCGAAATTTTAGCAATAACCACCGACTCAACCGCTAGCGTAATCACGAAAGCGGCGGCCTCCCATGCTTATCGGGGGAATCTCCGATGTGATTAAGCGGCGCGGAGAGAATTTATAAAATTACAAAATTTATAATTTTATGAGGGTTTATTTATTTATTCGTTTTGTATTTATTATTACATTATTTATATTATTATATTATTATATTATTTATTCTTTCATAAAGTACAAAATTTATAAAATGCATAAACATTGCTGGATAGGTTAACGTTTATTAACACATTACAATCAAATTTTTATCCGAATAAAAAGATCAAAAGAAAAATTCCCGGAGAAAATCCCAAATATACCACAACTGCTAAAGTCACCAGTAAAAAAGTGTAACTTGAAAAATATTAAAATAAATTGGTTTTTGCATCTCCGACGATCTCCTTTTTAATAGTTATTCCTTTTTTTAATAGTTATTCTTTTTTCTCTTCTCTCTTTTCCTCTTTCTTTTCCTCCTTCTTCTAGAAAAAAAAAGAGATTGCCGGAGATGCAAAAACCATTTCGGTCGTGCTAGTCGAATAAACGGTTCTTCCACAATTAAAATAAATTATTATTAAATAAAAAAATTCAATTCTGAATTCCTAGTTTTTGGTACCAAATATGAATACGTGTGAAGTTTTTAAAAAAACCTTAAAGATATGGTCAAGCTACAGTATACATCATGTACCCGTAAAAAGCACCACCTTTTCTCGGAAAACATCATATCAACCGCTTTTTCCGAGGATTTATTACCCTTCGTAGACACAGATCATCCTAAAAATAACGAAGAAAAGGAGTAAAATTCATGCAAACATCGATGCAAAGCAGCAGCGGGAAGAGATGACGGGAAAAAATGATTGATGGCGGTGCCAGAATTTTCCTCATGGCGTCGATGAAGGGTAGAAAATTAAAATGGTCAGCCATATAGAATGTATCGAATACAAATATGTGGAAAAAATTGACATTCGTATGCTTCATACCTCAATAATAATGAAGTGCAGGAGAACAGCGAGACCAATTCTCGCCTCCACGAATTTTTATACATCAATTTTTTTCCTTTATTTAGGAAAAAGGATACAAAGCTTCAGAAAATAAGGGATTGCTTAGCGGTTAGGAGCGATTAGGAACTATTCATTGACTTCTGGATGGGTAAAATCTATTTTTATTTTTCTATTATTTATTTTTCTATTATTATTTATCTATTATATAATATTTTTTCTATTTTCTATCCTTTTCTATTTAAAAAATATAATAAAAATAATAATAAATAATATAATAAATATCTTTTCTTGAACGCTTCCTATAGGATCCAGGTAGTTTGGATGGGAAGGAAAAACATTGGAAACCGAAGAAATCTCAGCAATAAATGAGAATTTTTCGCAAAAACCCAAAAATTTGTCAAAAGCGTCAAAACGAGGAAAAAGACCAGAGGAACATGTATATTGAAGAGTGGAAGTTATTGTAGCTATAGAAAATTTCGAGAATTTTCTAAAGAGGATAGGAGTGAGGAGGCAAAAACGATAGGGCGAAAAAGAGCCGATGGTAAAATACATAGGCTGTGGAGACATCCGTGCGGTGAAGTGAAATCCAATAGGCGCTTCCACAAAAAAAAAAGAAACAAAAAAGTCTTGGAAGCGTTTTTTTTCACTCGCTCACTTTTATGAGAGCTTCGCTTTCAATTCTTTGGTGCCGAAGAAGAATGGGAAAAAATCAGAAACAGGCAATTTTCATGGAGAAATTCTTGGAATCACGGAAGATCACCTAAGAAAAATCATTGGAAATGGTTCCGATATGGAAATATCAGTCAGAAATAACGTGTGAGGCCTTCGCTAAAGCAGGAAAGAAAAAAGTTTTCTAGATATTCCATAAACTAAGTGTTGCTACATTTGGCAAAATTTCTGGAGAATTTCTGACGTCACAGGACGAGAAAATGGAAAGAGAATTGGTCCTGATACAGAAATATGAGGCTGAAACTATACATGAGTCTTTTATTGGTGAAAAAAAAAGATTTCTAGACAATCCATAAGCAAAGTGCTACTAGATTTGAAAAGTTTTCTAAAGAGACGAATCCAGAAAATCCAGAAACATTGGTGAAGTTTCTAAATGAGATGAATCGGTGAAATTTTTCATTGAAAAATGAGTGTTTTCGTACAAATTAAGTGCTGCTAGATCTCGCAAGATTTCTGGAAAATTCCTGCCGTCACAGGACGAGAAAATTTTGCTCGGAAAAAATGTGATCTGAATCTTAAATGGGCTTTTGGAAAAAAAACTATTTTTACACATTCCAGGAAATCATTCATTTACACATCAAAGCAAGCAATTAAGCAAAAATCTGCTACATTTGGGAAGATTCGTGGAAGGATGAATCCAGAAAATCCAGAAACGTTGGCGAAATTTCCAAATGAGTTAAATCGAGTGAATTTTTGCATTGAAAAATGAGTATTTTCGTATTCGTATAAATTTTCGTATAAATGAAGTGCTGCTAGATCTCGCAAGATTTCTGGAAAATTCCTGCCGTCACAGGACGAGAAAATTTTGCTTCAAAGAAATGTGATCTGCTCATGGATCCTAAATGGGATATTGAAGGAGAAAAAAAAAACGATTTTTACACATTCCATAAGCAAAATTCTGCTAGATTTGAGAAGATTCGTGGAGGGACGAAGCCAGAAAATCCAGAAACACTGGTTAAATTCCCAAATGAGACAGTTCGACGGATTTTTCCGTTGAAAATTGTGTGTTTTCGTATAAGTGCTGCTACACTTCACAAGATTTCTGTTTTTGAAAAAAAAAACGATTTTTACACACTCCATGGGCAAAATTCTGAAATTCTGCTACATTTGTGAAGATTCGTGGAGGGACGAAGCCAAAAAATCCAGAAACACTGGTGAAATTCCCAAATGAGACAGTTCGACGAATTTTTTCGTTAAAAAATGATAGTTTCCGAATAAAAATAAATAGTTGAAGATGGTGACGGATTCGATCGCACTTCATCAGTCGACTTCACGATGTTCACGTCCCATAAACACATAACACTTACCGGTTAGCGATTAAAACGTCGTGACCGTGGGCGCCGTCCTCCACAAACCGGGGCGGCCGCCGCTGCTGTCGGATGCTATACGGGCGCGGGGTGGGCGCCCCCCCTCCGAAACCGGATAGACGAACATCTGAGATGATTGTCTACGTACGTACGTACGTGTGTGTGTTTATGTGTGTGTGCGCGTGTTGTTTTTGTTTGTTATTTGCTGCTATACATGCAGAATGTTGGTGATGGCGACACCAACATCGCATTCCCCATAGCTATTGATCAAACCTCTGCTGCCGTGTTTTCGTTGATGATGACGACGACGCAAAAACTCTCGTTTACTCTCGGAAAAAACAATCCCGGACGGATCCATGCAATCCATGAGTACTGCACTAAAGCGCAGTTTTGTTTACTGTTTACGTTCCTCATTTTTATTTTTTACACTTTTCCAGAATTATTTTTGAAAATTAAAGAAAAAGTAGAGAAAAAATTAGTTAAAAATTAATTAAAGAAGAAAATTATTTTTTAAGAAATTCCTTAATATTAGCTATACAGGGAAAGATCGGAGTATACGAAGTTATTTTCTCATAAAAATGAAAAAAAAAACAAAGATAAATCTAGCTTTCTGAAGCGCAGCCTTTTTTTACGTTCCTCTTTTTTATTTTCCAAAATTTTTTTAGAATTATCTTTTTATTAAAAGATTCTATTTTGGAGATTTTGATTTTCGAAGATTATATTTTTGCATTAAAAGATTTTCCGACATCAATTGCACGAGGAAAAATGGCATAGTAAATACATCTTTTTATTTTCAAAAAAATCAAAAAAAAAATCTAGCTTGCGTCAGCTTCTCAGTAGAAAGAAGGGCGAAGTTTTGACTCGAACTAAAAATCAAATAGATTGAAATTAAAATAAAAATTAAACTCAATAAAAGCAGATACATGAAAGGAAATAAATAGAGAGAGAAGTAAATCTGTTTCAACTGCCGGTTCTCAGATGATGGTGAACTTAAGTTTCGAATTTTATTCGAAAAAAAGTGGGCGGTCCTCTTGTGTGCACACAATTGGCTAATGATTCATTCGAACTATTTACAGTGCTGGTACGGTAACAGTCCGATTTTGTTTCAAAGTACGTGTCTACGGTGCAATGTTGAGTCACATAATTATTGGAACTTGAGTGCGGTGACGTGCGAATTCTGAAACTTCTACTTCTGTACGCAACTTCGATCGTACATTCATGGATTTTTCCGGAATTTTAATTACTTTTTAAAACGAATTTAATTTTTTTTCTTGGAAAGAAATTTCCCCAAAATAACAGACGCATTATGCCAGCTTTCTCAGCTGAGATGAGAAGAAAAAAACGTCTCGTCTAGTTTCTAGTTCCCGACAAACAGAAGACGGGTAGGATTTTTTCCTGTCTTCGTACGGGAATTTCCTTCCTCACACAGGAGATGATGAATTACCTTCACGGACACGAATCTATTATTTTTCCCCTTTTCTAAAAAATTCCACAGCTGTAACAAAGCGACCATTGTTTCTAGTGAATTAGAAATTGTTGTCCTTGAATTTTTTGTCCCAGGAGATCTGACGAGAAAACGAAAAATGAATAAATAATTTTTTTAGTATTTTTTTTTAAAAATTTGTTAGGCATAAAAATGTTGCACAGTCAAAGAACAAAAATGAATAAAAATTCAAAATAATGAGTTGTGAGCACTTTTTTACTTTTTAAACTTAACAATGTTCAACTATGCCTCGATTTCTTTAAAAATATTGACAATTATTTCTAAAAAGTTTTAAGAAAATTTCCAAAATTCTCTTACAAAATCTCTCAGACTCAGGAAAAAGCGAATGAAGGATGATCACTGGAGAGACGAGAAATCGTCTACAGTTCGCTATTTCATTCCAAATAAAATTTAAGATAGAAGAAAAGAAAAAGAAAAACAAATTGACAAAAAAAGTACCCAACCTTACCATACGATGCCCTTCAAACTATTCTGTATATTCAAAAAAAATCATCACCTTATGATTCCATCCGTGATCTCCGGGCACGTCTGGATTATTTCAGAAAAAATTATAGAGCATTTCGCTACTCTTTTTTTTCTCACAAGAAAATTGAGCTGAAAAATCTTTCGTGAGTTGTTAAACGCTTGATAAATTATCCAGAAAAAAGCGTGAAATGCAACTTTTAATTTTTTAATTTTTTTCCAAACAGTTCATTCGAAGCTAAATAACTTGACCCAACGTTTCAAACCAGATTTTAAACAGACATAAGGCAGCATCCTCAGAACTCCGAAAATCGTCCTGTCATCCATCAGTGATTCAGAAAACCTTTGGGAAACTCTTCGTATGTTTTCCAGGAAAAAAAGCGATTAGTAATTCCGTTATGATTCATGGTTTCGTAATTCATTCGCTCATCACTATCATCTTTTTTTTCTCAGACATTTGGAAGAATCGTCGGCAAACAACCGGTTCATCCGCAGATCGATGTGGCATCCGAATTGAACGACAACGGTTTCAAGCTGAAAATCGTCCAGTATCAGAGAGACGAGGCAGAATGAATTGATGAAGAAACGCGGAAAAAAATCTGATGAAAAATGAATATGACAACGAATGAAAAATGACAAGGAAAGGAAACGGGGCATGCATGCAAAATAGCTTTCCAAAGTTACACATATGAAAATAATAAAATAAGATTTTTTAATTTACCCGAACATAAATCGGTCATAGTTCATGAATTTTTAAGATAAGTTTTTGATTTCATTAATGAAATGAAGAAAAATATAGTAAATAAATAATCCAGTTGAAAATAGTACAAATAATAAAAATAATAAGGGAATAACTCATTAGGTGGAGAAAAGGACGAATGAGCGAGCGAATAAATAAATGGGTGAGTGAACGAATGAATGAATGAAAAATCAATGAACAAAAGTGAATGATTGGATAGATCAAAGAATATTTGAGCAAACCAGAGGGTGAGCGATCAAAGATGCGCTGAAACGCATGGATGAAATGACTGGATCAAAAAAACAACAGTCAAAGGAAAGAAAAATCAGAAAAAAAGAAAAAAGAGAAGAAAAAAGTGGAAAGAATATTCTTCAGGAGCAATACAGAGGAAAAAAGAGGTATTTAAAGAAAAAAGAGCAGAATAAAAAAAAAGAAAATAGGGATCAGGAAAAGAGAGCGGGAAAAATAAAAGAGAAACAATGATTGATTGGAAAGAAAAATGGGAGCACACTTAGGAATAAATAAAGAAAGAAAGACATCAAATGGAAAAAAATAAACGAATACGACGAAAAAAAGTATTAAAACCATGGACAACCGGTAATGAATATGTATTTGAGACCATTTGTGAAGAAACGACAGAACGCCACAAAATCCTCGCAATCCTACGATCCACCACGATAGAAAATTCGCGACGAAAAGTACATAACCAGTTCCACAGCGTACATGCACGTATTCAGGATTTATTTGTTCGTGATTGCCCACAAAAAAAAACAAAATCACATGAATACAAATTTGAGCGTGGTAAGGTTGCGATTCCCGAAAAACCTCATTGAGAAAATCAATTGCATGGAAGTATTTTCTGCTCATTCCCGTTTTGTATCCTCCTCCTGCTGTTTCTTTTTTTTTTTTTGTTTTTTTGTGCATTTTCAGCCGAGCGTTTTCGTATTCTGAAACCACCATTGCATGTAATTTAATCTGGCGTTCAGTCCTTTTTAGAATTGAAATTTTAGAAAAAGACGGCTAAATTTAATCGCGGACTCAAAGGGCAATAACAGAGACCAGTTCTCGCCGTTCATTTGAATGGATCGGGAAAATGATTAGTTCGAATTAAATTTAAAGGCGGTTCACGATATCATGGGCTCATAGTCACGTTAACGGAGAAAAAAAATAGGAAAAACATCATGAAATTAAGGAATGAAACGAATGGATCCACTCTCTGGAAAACTAACGGATACATGTTTAAAGAATTGAAACTTTTCATTAAAATATTTTTTTTGTTAAAAATCCATAGCACTCTTCCCTGAGTTCGGAACTGTGTTCATGTTAAATATCGTAGAATTAGGCCGAGATCAAATCGATCCCGAATCCGAGACGCCAATTTTTTTCCCTAAGGAGTACACGAGGTGATACTAAAAGGTTTAGCGACATATGAAAGCAGTAACAACGTCTTACAGTACCCATGCATTGAATCAGGAACTCGTCGGTGGCATTGAATTGCTGCCATTTATCGATCAGATCAGAGTTTGTGCGAGAAACGATATGAGTGTGAATTCGGGATTAAAAGCCGAAAGCAGCAGACAGAGAGAAATGATCCGGATAGAAAGAAAAGAGAAAGAAAAGTGGATGAACAGGAACGAATAATAGAGTGATGACGGCCGTCATCCTACATTCGTGAATCCATAAATTCCTGTCGTCGCCACAGAATCGCTATTCGTCCTGGGAACTACGTGATATACAGTTTTTTACATGCTTCAAACACATTATGCTGGCGCATGACCTTCATGCGTGCGCTAAAGTGCATGGATTTGTCAGTCTAGGAAAGGAAATATGGAAAGTAGCTTCATTCTAACCACATTTTAGTGTTCCCTGAAGTTTTTTTCCTCGGAAAATTATTCCCACATTTGTCCAGGAGCTGCTCGGAAATTTTCGAGCTCGCACTGATGCTCAGCGTTCGTTTTTCCAGGAGTAAATTTACCAGAATTTCAACTATCTCGAAAAAAAGTGGAACAACACAAGAATTGAAATATTTTTTTAGAAAAAAACGCGCTCTACGATGGTATATGACCGGTAAACTGGAAAAAAAAGAAGTATCACAAAGAAATCCTAAAAGGTCTCGGAAAAATTCATACAAATCAGCTTTGTGAACTGTGTAACTGAGTTTAAAAAAAATTGACATAAAATTTACAGAAAGAGGCGATGACCCCCATAAATCTGAACTTCCGAGCCCCTCTGAGCGTTTATACTTGAACTTCAGGTGAATTATTTTCGTTAGGATCATTTTGCGGATGCGAATATCACCCCGTAGAAGTTTCTAACCAACTAATTTTGATTTCTACAGTATTTAAGTAAATATTTAGTAAGTATGGATCAAAATCTGTCATGGATTTCTGATTTCTGACTTTAACGAAGACTTCCTCCACAGACCTTGCCTGTTCCTAGGCTTAAGGCTAGAAATTAGGATTTTTACTCGAAGAAACTCCGATCCGAGAGAACCATTACGTCCTTTAATTATAAATTATATCAGAATAGGTTCTATTTGTAGAAAAAATAGTGAAAAAAAGCAGTAAAGAGGAAATTGCATAGAATAGAGAGGATTTTCGGGCAAAAAAAACCCGCGAAGAATGGATGTGGCTGTTATTGATCGAGGATCACCATCACCAACCGATGCCTTGATTCTTTCGTGGGACACAAACGATCATCTTTGATCTATCGAGTCCGATACGATTTGCAGAAAATCTCACTAAAGTTACTACTAGTTCCAAGGAGAATCTGATTTAATAATAATAATAATAATAATAATAATAATAATAATAATAATAATAATAATAATAATAATAATAATAATAATAATAACGATTATAATAATAATAATAATAATAAATCTGATTTATTAATATTTAATGTAATAAATAGAAAAATACTTTAAAAATTTCAAAAAAATAAAATTTTCAGTAATAAATAAAGAGAATAATTCATAATAATTGTTCTCAATTGGAATTCTACAGTGTATTTCACGTGAAAATCTTCGAAAAAATGAAAAAAACACAACGAAGCAACATTATTTCATTTCAATAAAATTTTTAAAGGCAGCAGGCTGCCATGCGCCAATAACTGGCATTCCCTCCGGCTATTGCTTCATAAATTCAAAAATAGAGCGAGAAAAAAATCGAAAACGGAAATGTTTTCATGCAGCCGAACGTTAACAACATCGTCAAAATGTGATCTATGACCGCCCGGTCGATGGTGATGTTTGTGCGAGTGCGTTGTCACGAGGAGGTTATCATCTAAAATCACTCCTTTTCTTTTTCTTCGCCAACCAATTGAACCGGAAATCCGAACGAAATGGTGCGCAGAGACATTTTAAAGGCATACAGGAGGAAAGCAGAAAAAAAATTCGTTTTCTTTTTCTAATTTTTTAGCTTTCAATTCAATTTTCAACTTTTTTTTCAATTTTTTCTCGACTTTTTCCAATTTTTTTAAGTAGAAATTTTTCAGCCAAAGTGGAAAGAAATAGTAAACAATAGAAATAGGTAAATAGAAAAAAACCTACAATAAGTTGTAGGTTCTTAATGCCCGGATTTAGATTTTCTTATAAAAAATAACGATTTCTACATAAACTATGTACATCACTCGTACATTTAAAAAAGTTTTTTCGTCTTAAAAGGCAAAAAACGTAAAACTAAAAATAAAAGTAAAAGTGGAAGATGGAGGAAAAGTACCTAGATTTTTGCTCCTAATATTAAATTACCCCAATTTTTTTAAACAAAAAGAATAATCGACCCTCAGGTGGGCACCTGTGACAGCGTACCACATTTTTTCTCAACGATACTCTACAATGATGGCCGGTACAAAATTTGAACTGGTCCCCGAGTGAAATACTGTAGAAATTGAAATTTGTTGGCCAGGAATTTATCCGGGTGATCTGGAAAATAATGCTAGCGAATATAATTCACCTGAGCAAGTATAAACTGCCTCATTAAAACATCAAGAAGCAGTCACATTGTGGGGACCAGTTCTCGCACCCGTTATGAATGTGCTATCGCTGTTCTCTACGAACAACTATGCGATCACGATTAGATAAAACCATAAATCACATGAAATCGAGTTAAGCACCGAATGTGATAGCAGTGATGATCGTCGTCGAGAAAAATGAGCGCGAGGCGCTCGCGCCGGCCCGCACGACTCAGCAGACCAGGGGGGGAGGGATCGGACCGGATGTTTCACGCTGATACGTGCGCGTGGATGACGGCTAAGCGATGATGACGGAAAATACGATCTATCGAAAGGTTTCAATGTCGGCTAACACGAATCGGGCGATTAGCGTCAAATGTCGCGCGTTGATGAGGGGAAACCGATTTCGTTCGTATCGTAACAGTACGATGGGGACGACAGACAGATGAGATATGGGACCTACAGATCACAGCTATCACAGGGAACAGTTCTCGTTGCAAAAACAGACTTAAAACTGCTGAAACTCCTGAAATTAATTTGCAAAGCGGCCAACGAACAAAGACGTCAATTTTTTCAGTGAACTCAAGGGTCCAAACGTTCACCTCTCTTATCCATAGCGCTGTTTGGCCGTCGCTGTAAGAAACAGACATCACCACCGCTTCAGGAAGTGCTTTTTCCTCCTGAATTAATCGTTGTCACATCAAATAACATTTGCCGTTTATTGAAGATGCCCAAAAACCGTTCAAATCCCGTTCACAGATCTCAAGAAAACGCGAACGGATGCATTTGCAACTGATAGTGTGTCACGTTAGCTGATAAATCGAATAAATCATCGGCTTTAACAGATTTTCCCCGGTTTTCCAGAAAAAAAGGAATTTCCTGTTATCACCGAAGAAAATCTATGATTGACTTGATGAAATGAGAGCAAACCATCCTTAAAAACAGGACCATCACCACTAGAAAGAAATATTTTCTTCTTCTTTCAGGCTTATTATCTATTTTTTCAAGAAAAAATGGAAAAAATAAGCTGCAAGCAAAATAAGAGGTTGGTAATGACATTGATCACAAGCCCCTTTTTTTAAGAAAATGCAAAATTGAGAAAAGTGAAAAAAATGGGACGCTAAGTAACTTTTTCATTCAAAAATTTTCAAGTTTTCGTTTGTTCGCGCCTTCAACGTCCCATTCAGTTAGTGATGCTTCGGCTACCTCGCCAAGAACTATCGATCGATCAATCCATGGATTCTCACGACGTTTTTTGTCACCACGTAGTACGCAAATGACATAGACTTGATGTAGAATGACAACAATCCAAGGTAACAGCTAAGAAAATCCGGTTATACGAATACTACTCGAGCTACGACAGCGGTATTCTCTGCAAAAAAAAATCATCTACGATTTTCTTGTTGCGCGAGAAAACTCGTACGGATTTTCGGATTCCGGAGCGCATACGGTGGAAATTTCTCGAAAATTCACGGATTTACAACCGCCTTAAGAAAAGTGGTCTGAATCAAGGTTAGATATCGTATTTTAAAAAAATCCTGACACGGTCTCACAAGTGATCCCTGAGCAATAATTTTGAAAAATTTCGAGAAAAAACCCCGAGAAAAACAGTACCGCCTTAAAAGTTAAAGGTGACAGATGGTTAGCTTGGATTTAGGATCGTGCGCAGATGTTTTCAATGGACTGGTTCTAGCTTAAAGCGATCGCAGCGATTTCACTTTCACTCGGAAAAACCCGCGACGTCCTCATCGAATCGTCTGCTTGACAAGGGCGTGAACAGGCCCTTGTCAAGGTCTCATAGCCATGAAAAGGGAAATGTTTCTTCCTAAAAAAACAGGGAAGAGTTCTCTGCTCGATTGATTTTTGATATTTTTGGAGGCATATTTTACAAGTTCGATCGATTAGGATATTTTTGTAGGTAAATACCATAAGTTCTCCAGAGCCCCGTATCCAGTATATCCGTCTTTGGCGGGTAAATACGATGGGAACGGAACCGTTTGTGACTTCTTTTTCCAGTCGTGTTATCCAGAATTACATATTTATTTATTTTTCCAACACAAACTCGATGCAAACGACATTTCGCTGCGGGACCTAGCTGTTTGTTGCAGAAACGTTTCCAGTACTGAATCGAGAGTGGAAACGAATTTCCGACGCATGATTAGTTTGTTCGTTTTTAATTTTTAATTTTTTAAAATTTTTAAATTTTTATTTTAAATTTTTATCCTATAGCGCTACAGCAAATTTATCCGGAAGGAAAAATTTTACAGGATACGAGCTCAGAACATTTTAGCAGTTCTCGTAAACCTGTATTCATTTCCTTGATCGAAGCATATTTTCGAATTTTTTCTTTAAAAAAAGGTAACTAAAGACGTATACTGAATAAGTAAAAAGAAAAAAATAAAAATAAGAAAACCGCTGCTATTTGCTGCCTGTACGTAAATCACTGAATTTTTTCCCTGTTCTTGGATACCATTCCTATCTCCCGTCGACCTTCAGCGCTCAGAATTAGTGGATCAACAGTGGATACTAGTAAGCTGAGCAAGCTGCTACCGTAATTGAATGACTGCCTACCGTAATCGTATGTCCGTTGAGTTCATAATAATTAGAGCAGCTTTCCCTCTCATTTTCTCAAACTCAGATGCTAGAAAGGTGGTTTTTCGTTGTAGGAGTAGATGCAAATGCATCTATACGAATAGATCCAGAATAATTTCCCATCATTTACCAGTTCTACGAGTTAGCATACTACTAGTTCATCGGCGTCACACGGCACGAATTACGTAACAGTAGCAATCGTGTCGGCGAATAAATCCGGATCCTATCGTGCTATTATCTACACTATACATGATTCAATCAACATCCATAAATTATAAAAGCGCAATGGAAAGCAGGAAAACATACAACGAAACGAGTTGTACTGTGGTGCACGCCACGAAGAAAATGAGGGAGTGTAGGGAAAATAGTGGAATAACGAAATTCTTACGTAGTTTTTTTTTGGGAAAGGAGCTGATTAGAGCTGCAATGTTGCGAGCAAATCCAGTCATCGAAATTATGGACGATGCTGTGAGTTTCCAGAGAGGAAGACATTTTTAAATTTTTTTTTCATTTTTCGTCCTTTTATCTTTTTTCCATTTAAAATCCTGAAAACGTTCCTGGTGATCTCGTGAATGTTTTGTCGAGTTTTCTCTATCTTCTCATCTTTTATATCGTATTCTTTCTATATCTTTTCATTCAAAAGAAAAAAACCAGAAAGCGCAAAGATATACTGAAATTCTGAAAACTTCTGAAAAATTAGGTTCCAAGGTACCACAATAAATAATAATAATAATAATAATAATAATAATAATAATAATAATAATAATAATAATAATAATAATAATAATAATAATAATAATAATAAAAAAATAAAAAAAAAAAAAAAAAAAAAAAAAAAAAAAAAAAAAAAAAAAAAAAAAAAAAAAAAAAAAAAAAAGCTTAATAATTTTTTATCTAAAAATGAAAGGTCCCACCGGAATACCTCCTAACAAATAAATAATATAAATTGATAAGAAAATAATTCGAAAAAAATAATAAATACGGAGGAACAATAATATAAAAATAATATAAAAAATAAAATATAAAAACAGAATATAAAAAAATAATGAAAATAAATTCCAGCAACAAGCAATTTTTTATTCTTTTTTTGAACATTCTATGCGAACATTTTTAAATGTTTATTTTTGGTCATCTTTTTCGGTGAAATTTGACTACTTTTCCATTCTATGTTTTCTAGTTATCTTTTTTTTCGAGTAATATGAATTAATAAGAAAATAAAAATAAGAATAAGAAATAAAAAGAGAAAAGGAAGGAAAGAAATAAGAAAAATTCGAAAATATGCTTTGACCAAGGAAGGATGTGCGAAAAGCAAACATTCGAATGGAAAAAACACCTCTCAAGGTCTATAGAGCTCTCATAAACTCCTGGGGAAAAAAAGAGCGCGCCGAACTCCAACAATCGACCCGGCGACAGATTCGATCTGTTCGTCAACCGTGAAATTCGACATGGACAGCGTTGTTACGGAGATGTAGATTAAATTTTCATGTTGTTGTTGTTGTTGTTGACAAATTGCTTTGAATTGAAAAGAAATTTCATGTAGATCTCAGCAAATCTTCACGGAAATCATTTTTTTCACAAACTAATTGCAAAGAAAATGCTATAGACTATGGATAATGGGTGGTATTGCACAAAAATACACATTTAAAATAAATAATATACAAATAAAATAAATAATAGTAAACACATGATAAAGCTAGGAGTTTTATGCGATGAGAAATAATAGCAAACAATAAAAAAGGAATTATTTTTGGCGGTATACCGCTGTCTTCACGATTGTTTACTTATTACTACCTACTTATTTATTTATTAGTCGTAGCAGTCGTTTATTATAGGAGAAAAAGCACTAAATAAATAATATGCGATAAAATGTATTTTTGCACGAGGTCATCAGAAAAATTGAGCACATAAGAGCACATAACGAGTAAACAGAACAACAACCAGAATGAACAGTGGGACCCAAAAAAATTATGCTTGTGGATGTGATCAGATGAGGGGAAAAGTGTTTACGAATTAACAAATCGCGTCATGAAAACTAAAACAAAAAAGAGGTAATAAATACTCTCTTTGTGGTTATTTTAAAATAATAAATTAAACTAAAAATAATGAAAAAAATAAAGTAATAAATTAAATGAAAATTTAAATAATAAAAAATAAAAAATAAATTAAATTAAATAATCAAAATTAAAATTAAAATTAAAAATAATGAACTAAATTTAAAATAATAAATTAAATTTACATATTTAACAATAAATTAAACGTATACATTTGTAATAATAATAGTTTCAACGAGAAATTTCGCTATAATAGTATTTTAAATGTATAATTTTGAAATAATAATACTTTTAACGTGTACTTTTGTGATAATAGCGTGGATGACGGCAGAGCAATGTACGGGTAGAAGAAAAAAGAGAAGAAAGTTATTGTTCCTGTAATTGAAAGGATTAGGTGCATTGTTTTGGGTTTTTGGACCGTCATTCTGGGAAAAAGGGGAGGTGTTTGATTCAAAAAAAAAGCAAAGAAAAGGGACAAAAGAGGAAATTTTCAGATGAATCAGATAATTTAACGAAAATTCTACAAATGAAAAAAGGACAAAAAAGAAAATTTTTGTCTGAATCGCATAGATCCACGAGCCCAAATCCATCCAACGAATTTTAATGAACTCACGAATTGGATTCGACTTTGAGGAGCGAGTCTTTAGAGAGTTGAATGATCATTAGCGAACGTGGAAATCTCATGAGAATTCACGGATGCGCGGATGAATGCGTCGGAGATGAATTGCGAGCTGAGCTCCAACCAAATAATATACGATGGACGTAGATAAGCGCAAGCGCGCGCGCTAACGCGTCCCGTTTCTCTCGGTCGAATCGTCGTTGCGCTCGTTGCGTTCGTTACGTTCGTTGCGCCGCCGACACAAAATTACATGTTACTGTGTGTTGAATCTGGCACGCACACGTACACCACATCCTGAAACGTACAGACAGACAGACAGACGGATTCTTTCAGTTTTTCATGGGTACATAAGAGATGAGCGCATCGTCGCCGTCGTCGCCGTCGTCTTCGCCCTCCTCCTCGTCGTCCGCCTTTCACAAAAACACACAAAGGCCACGTGCGTGCATACAGTTTTTTGGCACGTATCCAAAACTCGAACTGCAAACTATCCATGGTTTTTCTACACTTCTGGTGGTGAATCGCGCTCAACAAAGTAATTTTGTTCCCAAAGTCTTCATTTAATAGAAAAAAAATCGAAACGATCCTAAAAAAAATTTCGAATCTAGAAAAAAAGACTAGAAAAAAATCCATGGACAAATCCAGAAACTTCTACGCTAAAGACTAGACGAAAGCAAAATTTCCTAAATAAATTTCTTTTTAGACGAATGAGATTAGTATTCCAGTTCACGCTTCAATGCATGGGAGTCGCTGGGAATACTAATCTCATTCGTCTAAAAAGAAATTTATTTAGGTTTCTGGAAACGTTTCCAGTTCGGAAACTCAGAAAGAATTCAAAAAACTGCAAAGATTTTAACAATCTCAAAGATACGAAATGGATTTGCAGATTTTTCCTGGATTAGAACTTCATACGTGGTACTCATTAGCGATTCACATCGAATTATTTCAGATGTGTGTGCGAAGAAAGATTTTCGCAAGAAAAAAAAAACTCCTGTCTTTCAAATTATTCTAGGACTTTTCTCCGTGACTTCAAAATGATCCCTAATTTTTTTAATGGATTTTCCCAAGAAAACATTACTATGACTCACAGAAGGCGAAGGAAACGACTAATACTCGTGTAGGAAAAGAAAGAAAAATATTTACAATTAAATAACTAAATGTAACAATTTCATCAAGTACTTTAGAATTTAAATTGATGACCTAACAAAATAAAATTTAAACAGAAGGAAGCAAAAACATGTTGTAGCTGTATTTTTCATGAATGCTCTCATCTTTCAATATTATCTGGAATTTCCGATAATTCTGAAAATTTAAGGGGAAAAATAACGCTTTAATAAATTTAAAATAGTGGTAGAGCCCACCAGAGAGGAAGTTCGTCAGCCAATCCCAAAGCGCAGGAGGAGGAAGAGCTCAGCGGTCGTGTTACTGAGCAAACTAGTCGTAATCAGAAAAGCTGACACATTCTCATTATTATTATTATTATTATTATTATTATTATTATTATTATTATTATTATTATTATTATTATTATTATTATTATTTACTTTTATTCTCATTCTACTCTTCTCGTTGCTAGATTTTCTATTGTTTATTTGTATTCATTCCTTGCGTCTTACTCTGGGCACGCCATTGAGCGTAATAAATAAATAAATTGTTATTGTCGCGGCTGTAATAGTAATAATAATAAAAATAAAATTAAAAATAACAATAACCTTTTCTGGTTACACAGCTATTCTGTTTACTACCACTCAAGAAAATGTTTATAACATGACCAACAGAAAGCAACCGTAATCTTTATAAACCATTCACTCCCACGTGCGCTTATTTATTTACTTATCTATTTATTTATCTTATCACAAACACCAATAACACACCAAAAAAGAAAGAAGAAAAACATGTTTTATCTGAGTAAGAAACAAAAAAAGCACATAAAAAGAAACTGCAATCAGTTTATTGTGAAAGGAATCTGGCGAAGTCTTTCTCGTTCCACATGAACATATAAACATTACACATGAGGAATTTTGACATAAATAACTATAAATAATTTTACTATACGGCATAAGAGGTTTTTTCTATGCTAGACACAACAAAAAAAAAGGAATGATAAGAAAGCTCCGTATGTTTCGTGCCATTGCGGAGGGAAGTGTTTGTATAGGTTGAGTTTTGATTTTGTTTTTTTTTTTATTGAATTTTATAAATATTTTATATTAGTATTATATTTGTATTATACGAATTTTATATTATATTTCTTTACTATTCAGTGGACAATATTTTTTATTTGCTGTATTGGTTTTATTGTTTATTTATTTATTTATTATTTCTAACCTTCACAAAGTAACAAATTTAAAACTTTTACAAGTTACAGTTTTACAACACAACTCCTATAAAACTCTCCTAATTGAGACGTGTGCGAAAAAGAAAAACGAAGACATGCAAATGAATCTGTAGTGGTGATATTTGAATATGGCAAAAGGAAGTCCATGTGTGGCGCAATCGGTAAATGGTCCGCTGGTGGTCGCAGCTCGTTCGATGGTTCGAAACCGTCCCTGTGCCAACTACGCCCATCATCCCTTTGAGGTCGATAAATTGGTATCAGACTTATCTGGAAACACGAATATTGACGCGATATGCATAGGCCAGAACACGCATTCCAAAAAAAAACCTCAACGATTACAAAAACTGCAGTAAAACTCGACTCCTACGACTCGTTTCCACTGAAATTAGGGCGGTGTAGCGTAGTCGGTAAGAGGTTTCGCTTCAGCTGCAGCGTGATCGATCGAAAGTTCGATTCCGCTCCGGTGCCCTCCGGGGTTGATAACTCTGTAAATCTCTAAAACGCGGAGGCGCATCCCAACTGGATTCATACGTCAAGGACTTTGTCATTTATCCTAGAAAAATTTATTTTTTTATTACAGCCATGATAATTTTTAAGATTATTAAACTAACCTTAGAATTATTTTCGACGTTCTCTGCGCTTAGTTCAAGCAAAAATACAAATTCTATTAATTTGTCAACCTTGTGGAGTTAGTAGACTTAATCGTTAACGTACACCACAGCTGAAATTCGCCTCGGTTTCGTGCTTGCGCCATTTTAGTGAAAATTCTTATTTAATTTCCGTTCATTTTCAATTTCGTGATCTTCGAGATCGTGAAAACATCGTTCATCAACCATTTTTTATTGTAATTCTCCTTTTCCTCTTACTTTTTAATCTTACCCTAGAACAATTTGCTTCGATAATTATTAAATCGAGGTTGAGGCTTTGGAGCCGGGTGTAGCGCAGTCGGTAAGAGGTTCTGCTGTGTCTACGTGATCGATCGGAGGTTCGAGTCTGCCCTAATGCCAAAGAACCCTTTCGTCCCTCTGGCGTCAAAAAATTATGATAGATTAGATTATGGAGAGAAGGGTTACTCCGCAACCATTTCTTCCTAATTGCCGTAAAAAACGGCGCGCGGAAGATGCGGCGCGTGCACAAAGCTGGCGCGCTCCAATCGAACTTGTTGTAGAAAATAGCGCGCCGGAACGCTCGAAGCCATATTTTCCGGGCCGTTTTTTACGGCAATTAGGAAGAAATGAACGGAATCACCCTTCTCTCCATAATCTACGACCCCGTATACGAATACTCCACCGGAAATCCGTACTACTCCAGATTCATGGGGTGATGTCTGTAATCCTTTCTCCTAATCATTAAATATGGTTAGGTCGTCACGGAACTTTAATCATTCTCGTGCAGCACTATTTACTTTTCAAATATGTCCTCAATCGCAAATATTGGTGCGTCTCCTTTTACTTAATCAGACAAATGTGTTTGTTCAAAACGACGATGCACCAACAAACACTTTGGCCGCTTGTTGCGAATCCAGTCGCATGGGACATAAGTGCTTTGCAATGCGCTGGACACAAGCACCACATCCTATATAAACATCGACTGCTCGAAGTAGCATTTACTGGTTAAGCGTTGTGTGCGTGTGTGTCTTGAGTGGAAATCATCAAACCATAGCCTTATTCATCCAGACAACGCACAAATATATGCGGAAATCCATATTTTAAATCCATTCCTGGGGAATATCGCATCCCATTCGTCACTTCTCTTTTTCTTTTCTTCTCCTTTTACAGAATCCCAATGTTCAATCTTTGGCTACTAGCCGTCTTCGCTTCAAACGTGTCGAGTTTGACGAATGAGGTAAAACCTCTTCGGTTGAATTCCTCTCGGGAAATATGTTACTCTGACCAAACCGAATATAATGAGAAAATTTGAAATTTTTGCAAAATGCAGATAAAATGAAGGATTAAAGTTCAGCAACGGATCGACTTTCGTAAATTAAAAGAATACCAGTAATATTTAAAATTACTCGAAAACGTATGTGAAAATGCAGTTTCCATTTTTGCGACTTAAAAGTAGAAATTTGTGTTTTAAAATAAAATATTATTATAATAATTACAATAACTTTAATAGTAATAATAATAATGGTCCTATAAAAAATTAATAATAATAGATGATTTATGCTTTAATATATTTGTTGAATTGCTTTGAAAAAAAAAACCCTCGTTCGAAGTTCGATTACTTTGCGAGGCCTTTTTCAATGATAAAAAACAGTGAAAGACGATCGTATCCATATTTTTATTATATTATATTATTATTTTATACTTTACTTATATCATATTTTATTTCTCGCCTCAGAATATATTGATGACAAGAAAGGTCAAGAGCACAAATATTTTCATAGAGATAAAAAATGAACCCTCCCTAACATAAAGGATCAATTTTCCTGTTTTCATCCGTGTTTTCCGTTCTATTTTCCTTTTCAGGCATGCCCACCATGTCCGGATCCTGCACCACCGATCTTGTGCGATACAGATATACAAAAGGTCAGAAATTCGGATCAACTAGTCAAATCTAATACTCTCTCACTTTTTTTTTCTAAATCTGGAAGATTCTCCTCATCTGCAAATAGGAAACATTTATTTCTTATAAATAAATCAGTGTAGAATCCACGAACGTAGACATTATTCCGTTGTTTGCTTATTTCTAAAAGCTACACACTAGCAGAAAACTTGTTTGTGACATTCCACTGGAAAAAAATTTTCTCCAAAGAAAGAAGTTTACTGTTAATCTTTTTTCTTCTTTTTTCAGGAAGCTGTAATTAATCCCTATGGAGTTCGTTCTCGATACAGGCTGGGAAAGAGAGAATGTGAGTTCGGCTAAAACTTTGCTACTGTGAGTCAATGCCACGGGGACCATTTCTCGCATAATATTTTTCAGTGAATCAAATTGTGGACGAAGCCATGGAGCGTGGCGATTCCAAATGCAACAACGATGTTCTAGAAAGGATTATGATAGAGGTAGGATCTATTGCGGATTTTACGGGAATCCCTTAACCTCGTAAGTTCAGAGTATCAACGACGACATTTTCCTCTCGAAACTCACGATCGTAAAAAAAGCTGCCGAAAATTTTGGCGGATTTTTTCACGCAGTCTGCACTACAGGAAAATTCTCCTATTATGCTGTTACCAGTTTATATTGTGAAGTCACCCATGGAGATGTGACCTGCTTTGCTTTTAGGTGGGTGGAAGAATTTTAGAATATTTTACTTTAATTTATATTTTACGCCAATATCACAAAATATGCGTATTGATCGTTTGCAGGAGAATGAGAAACGGTTGGATTTAGAGGATTTATTTTACTTTTTTCTTTATTTTATTTTGCTTTTTTTTATTAACAGATTTTCATTTATAGTATACTTTAGTGTTATTCATGTTTATGTGTTTACTGTATTTGTTTTGTATTTATCCCCATCAGATACTTTTTGCACGCAATTGAGCGTAACAAAGAGAAACAAATAAATTTTGAATTTATTCCGCTATCAACACATTGTTCTTCTCCAGACAAGATGAAATTTCTGGACGAAATCATCCTGGACAATTTCAGCGAGATGAACAAGCAGAGATGAACTCTGAACAGGAATGGACGAGGTTTGTTACCGTACACATCACAGCACAAAATATGCGTATTGATCGTTTGCAGGAGAAGGAGAAACGGTTGGAATTCAGGGGATTTTGTGGTTACTTCCATAGGTGGCATTTAAAAAAATATGCTTTAGATTTTTCAGCACTTAGATCCTGACAATAAGAGCTATGTTCGGATAAATAGTGATCGTCACCAACGAATTTAGGAACTTAGAGCTGTTGGCAGCAAAATTTATCCTTTCCATTGTCTTCCTGAATTAATACACACATATTACACGTAATGAGGTGACTTACATCAGAGATTTTTTCTTAGGAGAAGGGGAAGAGGGGGGAGGGGTTATTAGAAGGGTTAGAAACAGGGACAAGAAATTCATGGGTCCCATGAAATTGAAAAAAAAAGCCAATTGATGTACATATATCATAATATATTGAAATTTTCGGCATTTTGCCTTGTTTTTTTATTACTTAATTTTTTAAATTTGTTTTTCTTCCCCGATCAGCAGTAATAATGCATTTAATCAGATCGATGGTTCCTACTAAATGGTCCCCTCCACAAAGCATCAATTCTCAGGCAGACTATGGAGATATGGAGTCCGAGTTGGCCGAAATGGGACCTGTTGACGGCGATGAGGAAGTCGAGAAAGAGTTTGACAAGACAGATAAAGATTTATCCGCTTTGTTAGGCGCTAGTGGGATATTCCGCCCGACACAAGAGGTCCCACTGGAAAGCGATGAAACCCATGGATTTGATAGAAGTGATACGGTAGGGAATCTGAAGAGAATGGTACTGAGGTGACCGCGAAGCAGTTAAGAAGCGATACATTGTTAATTATTATATTATATCCATATTTACTCGTATTTATAATGTATATACATAATTATCTCTATTTACAAGTGTTATTGTTTTGCAGCGGATTAAGTTGAGTTACCTCTTTCCATTTTTTTCCAGACATTTCTTTCAAACTCCTGTTTAATACCTCACAGTTCTTATTTTTCTTGAATCTCAATTTTTTATTCGTATTGAATATTTTATCTCAGAACTATAAAGCAGAAATTTCTTCGATGTAGCTTTTTACTCAGGATAAAAATATTTTTCGACAAAATGTTCAGAGATGTGCGCTTTTCCAGAGAATATACGTCGTTATGGTATTATCACTATGCCACCGTAGTACTGTTTTGAGATTCATTGTTAACGTATTTATACTTTTCATATTCATGTTTTCAAGTGCGCACCTTTTTTCCTGAAAATTCATTGCACAAGAAAATTGCAAAGAATATCTGAGTAAATCCACGTTAAAGGACACTGACCTGAAAAGAGAATTGAGCGGATAAGAGCATTAAAAAAATGGAAATATTCCATTTGTTTTCTATTTTTTTACCGAAGCATAGATAGGATTTTGAGGCATTCAATAAACTCAAAAGACACTCAGGAAGCAAATCGGTGCTAGAATAGCCAAAGAAAAAAAAGAAAAAAAGATTGAAAAACAAAAAAATCGTTTGAGGTTCACGAATACGTAATTAGCGTACACACGGACTTGGGAGTGCTAGCCGATGTGTAATGTTAGTGTTCTTACCCTCTAAGAGAAGTCTAGCACCAGATTAACGACTCCGGAGGGATGAAAGGTTTGGTGAGCACTAGGGTGGAATCGAACTCTCGATCTATCACACTGCAGCCAAAGCGGAACGTCTTACCGACTCCGCTACACCTCGTTAGTTTCAGTGGAGTCGATCATGTGTCGCTTCGCTGTAGAACCTGAGCTGAGGATTTTTCAAGTCAATCCTAGTGTTAGCGAAGAGCTCACCCTCGAAATAGATGTCGGGGATGGCGACGTAAGGAAGTTGAGGAGATCTCACCTTATTTACGGAGATCATTTACACTAGGACTTATCTAAGAGATCCAAGAGACTTGTGTTACTATTCTATCGTCATACTAATCTCAGTTTCCTCACATCCACGGCGGGTAACCTATTGTTTTCTTTAAAGAAATTTTCATATAGAGCTATACTAGAACTAAGACTAAGACTAAGAACGGGCGAATATCTTCCATGATGAAAACGTTCGCACACGATTACATGTGCATAATTTCTCTCCGCAAGAACAGAAATGTGAATAAATTCCCATTTCTTTCCATAGTCACACTGAAAGAAGTTCTTTTCACCACAAAAAACCCCAACAAATAGTTCACAATAAGCTTCAATGTATATTAATGAAAAGTCCGAAAACGGTCTCGAATATGAAAACGACTTCAATGGAACGCTTTTAAAAGATATGCGACGTTAGTGGGTGTATTTAAAGCGCACGTTGAACTTCCCAACTTCAAAGTACAACAATTTCTTTTCCACATAGCTCCTAAGCAGTATTACTAAACTCCTAACTACCATTACTGACCTTAGAGCTTAAGGATGCGTGCCGTTCTTCTTCTCATCGCATTTTCCGCAACAATAAGATCCAATCTTATCGCTGCTCAACAAAGTAAGTAGTAGAATTTCATCTGCAGACATTATTTTCAAATGTTTTATAATATTTTTGCACATAGTTTTCAATCTGTATTAATACGTTGAGGGATGTGAGCTTATTTTGGGGTCCCACAGACCTTTTATTCATCTTTTCTCTTAATGAATCGATAAATAATAGAATAAACACACCTGAACAATTCTATTTCAAATGTTCCCAACGATGTTAACGTTGGCGGCGCAACGATGCCAGAACCACAACCAGGTCAGTTTTCCTTTTTTTATTTTTTTTTCAAATTCTGGATCTAAACTAACAAACAAGCACTAAGTAAATGCTTTAAAATTAAGTAGGTTATATAAATTTTTGTACGATCTACGATACATACGGGAGGTGGGGCGAGGACCCTCATCCGCGAGGTTCTTCTCCGTTCCCAATTAATCACGTTGGATGAAACAACAAGAATCGAACTGTTACAAAAATTGACCCGCATTTCAATTATGAAAATTTTAAAAAATATTTAAAATTTTCCCAGCAATCTTATAAGTGAGATCGAATGAAACCACGTAAATTAACATTCAAACCTTCATAATCCCTTCTTTGTAATTCCGTAACCTAGGTGTTGAGATACCGGCCACGATGGGAAGTGGTCAAGCTATGAACGGAGAACAAAGTCAGAGTAAGTCTGGAGAACAAAAACGAACAAGAAGTGCAAACATTCCACCTTAGAAGTCAAGCACACGCGTTAAAAAAAATTTTTATTATTTATATATTATATATTTACTATTCATATTATCGTCCAGAATCATAGAATCATGGGACTTTTAATTAATTCCAGAGAATGTCGATGGATTAGAGGGGATTTTTCAAACTAACGAGAGTTTGTACAGTTTTCTTTGCAATTTTTTTGAAGACTACACGAATTGAGGCCAAAAATTTGGCGTAGTCAACGAAATTGCTGGCTATCAATAATCCATAGCTATCGCAGCGACTTTTGTGTTCCAAACTTAATTTAGAGTAATAGATGACAGCATTTTCCCCTTCAATTTTAAAAACTCCAGAAAGCAAAATGACGGGAAATCTGATTCATCAAAAGAGAATCAAAAAAGACAGTATTCGGTGAAAAAAAAATCATTCAAACATGTTTTTTATTCAAACACGACGTAGTATTGTATTAGCGAGGGATTCAAAGAGGAATACGTTTCACTACAGGGAATAAACAAAGAGATTTTTAGAAAGAAAAGATAGAAGAAAAGCGTCCGTGTATGTAGGAAAATGTAGGGAACAGGAAAGTAGTAGCCAACGGCTATAACATTTCAACCCCTACAATCCAATACTCACTCCCTCACGCACAACAAACAGATTCTAACAAATAGTCCTGGAAAAGATCACAGTTTCAACGAATTCTCAGATTGTCATCCATGAGTTGAACGGACGAACCTTTAAATGCTTACTTCTCAGTGCCAGATTTAAAATTTGTTATTATTTGCAAGGGACGGGTGTAGCGCAGTCGGTTAGGCTGTAGCATGTACATGATCGATGGTTCGAAGCCGCCCTAGTGCACACCAAGCCCTCATCCCTCCTGAATTGGTACCAGACTTGTCTGGGAGGATAAAAACACTGACTTGAGCAGTTCGGCTGGCCCCCGCAAGACATTGCATAGGCCAACACGCGTTCCTCAAAAACCTCAACGATTACGGATTCTAGGAAAACGCGTTGGCGGATCCCAAGCGGATTGAAGACTAGCGTATCAATCCGCTTGGGATCCGCCAACGCGTTTTTCTGGAACTTTATCTTTTATCCTTTATCCTTTTGTTATCTATTATCTGTATAGTTTAATTTCGCCTGATTTTGGTAGTAGAACCAGAAAAACTATCCTTTTTAGTCACAGGTGCCGTCATTGGGGTCGGAACTGGGTACAAAATTCCTGTAATATCGAATCTTAAGCTATTATTGCATTGAAAAACTTTATTCCTAGGACACATAGCAGCAAAAACTTGTCTTTTTCCGATATTTCGATTTTTTTTTTGAATCCCAGCTAAACTTCTCTATTAGTTTTGTTATCTGAAGCTTTAAGTTAGTTAAAGTGCACTGGAAAGTAGTGTAACCATGAATAGACAAACAGGCAAAGCAGCTCTCAAAAACAACTCAGAAACGAATCCTGAAATCCAACCTTTCATACTTGCTATAGTCGGGTCAAAACGATATGATCCAGGTGCAATTTCCTGAGCGGCTGCGCTCGAAGTTGCGTTACGGAGCTAACTGCGGCGACCGTAGCGGGACCACCACTACTTGCCACAATCCGACTACGAGAGATGAATAACGGTCCCACCTCAATCGCAACCGCCAGCCTTACAGCGTCGCTTTAGACGCAGCCGTTTGCGCAATTGCACAAAGCTTCAGATTGTTCTGCAAAACTTTAGAATTCGTGCATACATTTACTAAATCCTGGTATTTTACTTATTTATTTATTTATTTAAAAACAACTACAGGTGTTCCATAAAATAAAAACAGAGCTCATTAGAATTTCGCCTAAGTTTTACTCAAAAAGGCTGGCCCTTCAAAGCATTACGTGTTGTGGATTAGCAAGTCACGGAAGGTGAGAGATCCTCACACGGGATCCTTTTTCCAAGCCGAGAACGCTACAGTGGATAAACGGATACCAGGGTTACTTTATGTTATGTATTTGAAATTTTTTTCTAGATGCAACGCGTGACAACAATTCTACATCTGCCATTTTTAAAGCTAACTTCTATTCCTGTTAATCACCGTAAATGACTTTTCATTTAAGGTTATGAACCTCAAAATACGTTGCCAACTGGAGCAGCCATCGAAACACAGACAGGCCCAGGTATCTCCACAAAATAATTCAAAAACACAACGTGTAAACAACATTTCATTCGTGTTGTTCTTCTTCTTTTTCTTCTTCTTCTTTCTAGCGTTTGTCCCGCGTTGTCGCAGGGTCCGCCTTTCTGCTTCTTGTCTTCCATTTGGTTCTGTCCATTGCATCAGCCGTACATAAACGTGCATCTATCATATTCAGCTTCACACGGTCTAACCAGCGAATCTTTGACCTCCCACGCGGCCTCACTCCTGAAACGTCGAGCTTCAGTGCGGTTTTAGCAACAGAATCTTCATTTCGCCGCAAGACGTGACCGAACCATCTAAGTCGGGCCTCCTTCATCTTCTCAGTTATCGGGACGACGCCGAAGATGGAGCGCACAGTGTCGTTGGATACTTTCTCTTTTAGCGTTACACCTATCGTCCACCTTAACATCCGCATCTCCATAGCGTGTAACACTCTTTCCAAGGCTTTCGTCGTCGGCCAGCACTCGCATCCGTAAAGGGCAACAGGACGCACAACCGTCCTGTAGATCTTCGACTTCAGTCGAACAGGGACTTTCTTGTCGCACAGTACGCCTGTTACCATTTTCCATTTCATCCATGCCGCATTAACACGTGCTCGACCTTCTTGATCAATGTCGCCTGTGGAATTCACTTTGGATCCAAGGTACTTGAAACAGTTCACCTTGTTTAATTCGGTGCCATCGACACGAGTTGAACCATCCTCTATCCTTGGTCCGCACTCCATGTGCTCAGTTCTTGATGTGTTGAGGCGCAATCCATATTTCTGCAGCCGATCCTTCCAATACTATACTTGTTTCTGAAGATCACCTCGAGACTCCGACGCGAGCATGACATCATCGGCAAAGAGTAAAGTCCACGGGTGCTGCTTCTGGATTTCCTTCGTTATCGTGTCCATGCACAGTATGAACAGCAGGGATGAGAGGGATGAACCCTGGTGAACCCCTACTTGTACAGGGAATGGCCTGCTTGTTCCACTAGCACATCGGACAACGCGGGTAGGCTTCGCATAAAGCAGCTTTGTCCACCGCACATATTCTTCTGGTACCCTCATGGACATCCATAACAGCTCATGTGGGACACGGTCGAAAGCTTTCTCGAGATCGAGAAAAGCAAGATGCACACTGCGGTTCTTCTCTTGATGTTTCTCCAGAAGGATACGGACAGCATGGATAGCATCTATAGTGCTGCAGTCCTTCACAAAACCGCACTGGTTGAGTGAAACGCTGACAATTTTCCTCAGACGAGCCTCCAGGACACTCTCAAAAACCTTCATCGTATGGCACAGCAGTCGTATAGGCCTGTACGAAGTGCAGTCAGCAATGTCTCCTTTCCCTTTCCAGACAGGCACGGTCACGGAAGTTTGCCAAACGTCTGGAGTCCGTCCTTCTGCAACGATCTTGTTAAATAGAGTTGCGAGCCACACGGACCCTCGATCTCCTAGCAGCTTCCAAACATCAGCAGGTATGTCATCAGGACCGGTTGCCTTGTTCGACTTCATTTTTGCGAGGGCAGCACTGACTTCGACGGCAGTAATTGGTAGAACAGGACCCTCGACGCTGGGAACGGTTGGGATGGGAGGATGACAGAACTCTTCGTTACACAAGTGATTGTAGTACTCTCGCCACCTCTCCAGGATCTGACCAGAGCGGCGCAGAACGGCTCCATCAGCTCCCTTAACGATCTTGGTGTGTTCCATATCCAACGTTGAGCGATGTCGCGCTCTGACTAAACGATACACTGCCCGCTCGCCTTCTCTGGTATCAAGCATGTCGTACACAGCCTTCCGATACTGCATGTTAGCAATGATCAAGTCACTTGCAACAGAATACTCCAGGATTCGCAACCCGTCGTCGTTGCGAGCTCCAAAACTGTATCCATCATGAAAACTCTCGAACCCGTCTTCCCGAGAACCGACATGTCCGTTAAGTTCTCCTCCGATCAGAGGCACTTCTTCGCCTTCCCGGGATTGGACGTACTGCTCTAGATCTTCCCAAAAGCACGTCTTCTCTTCTTCACTACAGCCCGCTTGTGGCGCATAAGCAGAGACGGCTCGCAATTCCACTTCTCCTGTATCTACTTTTACAGCCATCAAGCGATCCGATAGTCGATCCACCGCTGTGACGCTATTTCTAAACGACTCGTTCAATATGAAACCAACGCCATTGCAATTTGATGTGCCGTGGTAGATGAGCTTGTAGCCATCGCCTAATTCCCTTGACTTGGAGCCTTTCCAGCGAGTCTCCTGTACACAACATATGTCAACACGGCGTTTTCTGAGACTGTCTGCTAGTTCACGACTTCTTCCAGTAAGCGTCCCAACGTTAAGTGTTGCCAAGCGCACTGGATGTTGCTGGCGATGGCGGACTAACTTCTTTGGCCGGTTCCGTCCTCTAGCCGGTAGCCCTCGCATATTTCCCACATTGCCCGGGTGAGGACAATGCGCGTCGCTTCTGGGTTAGCCCTAGCTTCCGAAGAACACATAGTAGACATTAGCAGTAGCAAGCTAGCAGCCTGGCACCGAAATCGTCGTACTATCCCCTCACTTAGCTAGCCTGTAGCTTTGGCCCAAGGACCGGGCTACTAGCAGGACACCTTTGCGGCAAGGTTGAACCTGCCGAGACCAAGTCTCGCCACCATAGCTGCCCGACGGCCAGGGCCACCGCTGCGCCGCTTTGAGGCGTGAGGTAGTATTTGCAGCAGTGTTGTTGTCGGGTGAAAACGATCTGATGAACAGAAGAACATCTTGTAACGTACCCTCTTAAATGTCTCATCCAGAACAATTTACTATTCCATAAGAGATCACATCCGAAACAGGAATTACGAGCACCGAGTCAGCTTAACCAACGAGGAAGCCCTCTATGCGAAAAAAAAAGAATGAGAGAATTGAGTTAGGAGTGAGATTTTCGAGGAAACAACTTTTTTATACGCGTTTAACCATCGAACACCTTCTCGTGAACAAATCAAGAGAATACTGTCGATGTTTTATTGGGGAATCAAGAACGAGGGCGTATTTCCGAGTTTCCACAGGACCTAGTATCTCGCGGTGCGAGTGTAGCGCAGTCGGTAAGAAGTTTTGCTGTGTCTGCACAATCGATCATAGGTTCGAAATCGCTCTAGCGCTTTTCATCCAAGTCATTATATAGGCCAGTTACACGTCTGTAAACCTCAAACGATTCTGAATTGAAGTGAACGTGGGGGCGCATCCCAACTTGATCCTTTATTATTTGGTAGTATCTCGCTTTGGTTACTTTTTGTTTTTGTTTGCTTATTTTTTGGTTGCTGTTTGTGATTTTCGCAAATTCTACCACTAAGAGTTATGAAAATAAGGATCTACCCATTGATCTAGATCCTATGATTGATTGCAGCTGAAATTTATAAAGAATTTTTTTTTTAATTTCAGCTATGAGAAATCCAGACATGGTGGGAAATGGTGCACCTATGAACGGACAGCATAGTCAGAGTAAGCCTGGAGTACAAAAAAAAACAAAATGTGCAAACATTCCACCTCAGAAGTCAAGCACACGCGTTGAAAATTATTTCTATTATATATATATATATATTTACTATTTATATTATCGTCCAGAATCATAGAATCATGGGACCTTTAATTAATTCCAGAGAATGTCGTTGGATTAGAACAAATTCTTGAAAGTAACGAGAGTTTGTACAGTTTTCTTTGTGTTGCGACTCGGGGTTCGGTCTCGGCAATAGGAGCTCTCTCCGGTGGTCAGCGAACCTGCTCCCCCTTTCCATCTATGCACCCTAGATGTTTCCTGCGCTCTTCCTCGGGCCGCCTGTCTTTCGCAAGCCTTCTCATGTCCCAGCACAGCTACATCGCATGTTTATTAACTTCTCTATTATAGCGAACTACAGTATCTTGAAGGATGGGAAATCATATAGACTCTACCAAATTGGGGAAAAAATATACGTGGACCATACCGGCTAGCGCCGTCCGCGTGCCACCAAGGCGCTACGCGACGGCGTGGCACTCCCCGCCTTCTTTACTTTCTTCCCAAGATGTTATATTACTTTTCCGTCACGTGTCTTGCACGTGCGTATAACTTCTTTCATCATGACGCACAACAAAGCACCACTACACAAACGCGAGGCGAATACAACGGAGCAATGCGTTAGCGTAAACCAAGCCTACTGGGATACGAAATCAATTCAAACGAACAATCGAAACAGAAAGAACAAAGGCTGGTAAACCGGCTCCTTTATATAGCCTGTGCTCGAGTGGGCGGAGCTCCGCGGGAGACGGCAGCCAATGGGAGAGCACGCTGGTAAGAGCGCGCACCTTTGGCTACCGAGCGCGGTTAGCAATGCTCCCGGCCAGGCTTCGATCGTGAAGAGCGATGCGAGTCGCGACACTTTGCAATTTTTCTGAAGAGCACACGAATTGAGGCCTAAAATTTGTCGTAGATAATGAAATTGCTGGCTATCAATAATCCACAGCTATCGTAGCGACTTTCGTGTTCCGAGATTAATTTGGAGCAGTATACTACAGCATTTTTCTCTTCGATTTTGAAAACTCCAGAATCAAGGATAGCGAAAATCTGGAGAAATCTGATGAAACAGAGCTCACTAAAATTTCGCCTAAGTTTTACTCTAAAAGGCTGGCCCTTCAAAGCATTACATGTTGTGGATTAGCAAGTCACGGAAGGTGAGAAATCCTCACACGTGATCCTTTTTCCAAGCCGAGAACGCTACAGTAGATAAACGGATACCAGGGTTGTTTTACGGTTGTATATTCAAAAAAAATTTTCTTGATGCAACGCGTGACCACAATTCTACGTCTGCCATTTTTAAAACTAACTTCTATTCCTGTTAATATCCGTAAATGACTTTTCATTTAAGGTTATGGACCTCAAAACATGTTGCCAAATGGAGCAGCCATCGACACACAGAGAGGCCCAGGTATTTCCACAAAACAATTGAAGAACACAACGTGTGACCAACATTTAATTTCTGTTGCTGTCGAGCGAAAACGACCTGATGAACAGAAGAACATCTGTAACATACCCTCTTAAAGCCATCACCCCATGAATCTAGGGTGGTACGGATTTCAGGTGGAGTATTCGTATACGGGATCGCATATTATGGAGAGATGGGTGATTCCGTCCATTTCTTCCTAATTGCCGTAAAAAACGGCCCGGAAGATGCGGCCCGTGCAGAAGGCTGGCGCGCATCAATCGAACTCGTTGCAGAAAATCGCGCGCCAGAACGCTCGAAGTCGTATCTTCCGGGCAGTTTTTTACGGCAATTAGGAAGAAATGGACGGGACCACCCTTCTCTTCATTATCTACGATCACGTATACGAATACTCCACCTGAAGTTCGTACCACCTCAGATTCGTGGGGTGATGCCTTTAACGCCAGAAGCTTGATTCTTTATCCTTCCATAGTATCTCGCAGTTGGTGGATACGAAGTGCGGCTTATCGGTGCTGAAGGTACACCTGTTTCGATATCATCCAAAATCCTCTCCGCTCTGTCCCCTTCTTCACTTAAAGAACCTTCACCCAGCTAACTTGTTGGTGCACTGAAATGTAGTTTTTCAGAAAATTTTAGCTCTAAATAGATCGTTTATCTCATTAGTCAAGTCCTAGAACCAATCTTATACCCAATAGCGCATTCATGGAAGTCAAACAGAGCATATTCGGAAAAAACTGAGTAAATATTTAGTTGTGCGAAACGAAGAGCTAATATACATACTACATAATACGATACGAAACTAATGTTTTCGTGATATCGCTGGGTCGATACGACGTGAAGCGCTGGAGCGCGCGCCACTTTGAGTAAGGGTCCCACCTGGACTACAAGCGCTACCGCTTCAAGCGCAGCCACCTACGCAAGTGCCAACAGACTGATATCACCAGAATGACCCGACTATATTTATGAGCGTTTTTGCGGCCTCTGCAGTCGAAAAATCTTCAAAGATTTTTGCTCATTCTCTAAGTTTTAGAACAATTAGTTATAACCAGGAACGTCTCGGTTTCCAGGGATGGTAAATCAGAATCAGCCTGGAAATTATGGTGGCGCGAGCGGATATGGAAACATGGGTGGGTTTTACCGTACCTCTTAAAACGGAACCATACACTGGAAACTGTTTTGTTTCCAAAAACCGCTTCATTCATGTTCCATTTTATTTGTAAATCCTTCTTCAATTTCATAATAATACCATTCGCAGCGTCACCTTAATTAGTTTCTTACTTCTGTTTTATTCCAGGACCGAGAAATACCCCCGGAATGTACGGTAACATGGGACGCACTCTAGGTGGGTGGCTATTCATAAGCGTCGTGATTTATGTTCATACATGAGGAGTGTTCCCACAGCACATCCTCCTGAGCCGATGTAGATCGCGGCCGTTTGATTTATAGCGCTTTCTGTGATGCCGGATAGAGGATAAGAGATCCACAGATGTTCTTAAGGCTGAATCAGATCCTCACGGCAGCATAACATGAAATTGATGATGTTCGAATCTCTCCAGTTTGAGTTAGATGTGTAACTGTCCTGAAAAACAGCGGCCTTGTCGATCGTATCATCTAACGACGCACCCAACAACGTGCCACGTACATGAGAGCAGCGAGTTCCGAGACAATCACTGAGCAGTTAACGTTGTCTCCACTACTTCTTAGCAGACACGACACCTGTCCTTGCTGCTGCCTGCTACAGAGCACGTTGTTAGGTGCCTCGTTGAGAAATTCGATCGACTAGACCAAATGCGCTTTTCATGACATTCAGGGGTTCTAGTGTGATGGTGCTCATTCCCTGGAAGAGAAATTAACTGGGTAAAGTGAAGTGACGGATTGAAGGAGAAGTGAAGGAGGCTCCCCACGGATTCCTTCACCACGTCGGATTCGTGTTATGCTGCCTCTAAGGCTGATATTTGATTGCGCTAGTCACCTCACCACTGGTATCTATCAGTGGCAGGAAGAGCCATCTAATCCTAAGAAACGATCTGCGCTTCTGCTTGTGGCTATGAGACCCAAAAGTAGACTTCGAATTTTCTTTGTTGAGCGGATAGGGAATTTGATCGGATAAATCACGCTCCAGTTCACCCTTTCCTGAACTCTGAAGAAGGCGGACTCGCCGAAAGGGGAGAACAAAAAATTATAGCAATCTCGTGTCCGGTTCAATTTAAGAAAACAAGCACTGAATTTACGTATCACGTTTTTGTTTGATTTCAGGAACCGCGAATCCATCAACTAGCGCTGTCACAGACGTTCAAGGAGGCGTAGGTTGGTTTATGGATAACAAATTAACAAAATCCATTTCTTTTTGGGACCTAGACTCTACTTCCTTTCCACATTCCATTTGTGGTCATCTTTCATCGATTTTTCTTTTTTTGACAAAGGAGCACATCGGTCATTATGCGAGCTCCTACATCACCTGCAGATATTACGTTAGAAAAAATCTTTGAAAAATACGTTTTCAAGGAAGAAAAGAGTAAAAATTGTTTTTGACATCATTTCAGAGATGATACTTCGAAAAATATACGTGCCGATCGTGTTGGCATATACACCTAATGTAGCAAAAGGTTAGTTTGAAGATTTCAAGTTAGGAGCGCTCATCTTTACAGTATTCTTTCCTCATATTTTTGAAAACGTGGCCATGTGAGTTTAGTTGACTAATAAAGTCCCCACAATGTAAGTAGTGTACGGATAAATCCTAATAAATTTGCTAAAGATGACATTTTTATAGGTCGCACGTTAAAACACTCAGAACTGAACCGACTATCTGGAGCGGGACTACCAGGTTAAACCTTAACTTAGTTAAATCCTTAACCTTAAATTAGACAAATTGTATCGAAATTTGTATCACAACGTTTTTTTTCTTCTTTCAGGTTTCAAGCCAACACTTACCTCAGCTCCTTACGTTTACCCAATGAATAGCATTCGCGGACAAAGTACGATTTTTATGTACATTTTTTAAATTGTTCTCCAAGAAACCTTTTTTTAAGGTTATCCCCCCCAACAATACGATGGCCCTGTGGCGCAAGGGAAATAATGGCGAAATTCCACACATACAACCAAGTCACCTTTTTCTGAACGATACAAGTGTTTACTGGGGAAATATTTTTAGCCTTAATTAACTTTAATTTTTGATACTGTAGACTGTTCCCGCAATTTCAAAACACTTCATCTGTCGGTTTTTTTCTCGAAATAAATGATTTCCTGAAATGTTTTCAATTCCGGACATATGTGACACATATGTATATAATATTACTAGCACGATGGTTACAGTAGTATCTGAAGGTGCTATCAAAAAATTTCCAATATTAATTAAGTTTGCAAAAATGAATTTTCCCACCCATAAACTGTGACTTTAGAGTCCAAAAGGAAACTAATCTGCTATTCTTGTCCCCTAACGGTAGAAAAATTTCCAGAAAAAAAAGATATAAATGGAAGCAATTTGGGTTGTCCACAAATGTCTTCCAGAGGATCCTTTGATCCTACGAACTAGTCACTTCCATGAGGTTCGTTAAGTCTACTTAAGGTTCAAAAATACAGTCTAAAAAATAGAATATATAAAAAAAATATAAAGGGAAATATAGTCAGCTTTCACACGGTTCATAAAAGCACAGAGTGCACAATGCTTGCAATTATACTGTAGCAGCACGTAATCGCGTGAGGACCATCATTCACATTCAATGAAGTATATACGTATATTCTATTCTGTTTATTCTCCGACATATTTCCATTCCGGACGAAAATGTTCCTGATGGAATAAAGTGTAGAGAGGTTGCTCAGACTGTGTATTGAATCGCCAACTCCAGGCTCTGAAGAAGATAATTAGCCGGAACGTTGCCCAATAAATTAATATTAATTATCTATCAGTATTTAATATCAAGGGGACGGTTGTAGTGTAGCGGTTAGAGGTTCAGCTTCCTGCACGATCGGACGTTCGAATCCGCCCTAGTGCTCACCAAGCCCTTCACCCCTCAGGGGTCGATAAATTGGTACCCAGCCTTGTCTGGGAGGATAAAAACAGTGACGTGATAAAAACATCGGCTAACCACCGCAAGTCATTATATAGGCCAGTTACACTTTCGTAAACCTCAAACTTCTAACGATTCTGAATTGAAGTGAACGTGGTGGCCCAGTTCCCAAGCGGATTGATCAACGCCAGAAGCTTCACCCTTTTTTATTAAGGTTATCTCTTCCAGATCAGGAGTTTGACTTCATAATCACATCATCAATCATTATACGGATGAAAATGTCCGAAATAATATTTAAATCCTGGTGACAGATAATCAATTAATTAGTTAATTACAACCTCGTGTACAGCTAATTGAAAATCAATACGATATCCAATTTTGCTGGGGTTTATTGAAAGTCGAACATTTTGAAATTAGAAACATAACAATTGAGTTAGGATTTGGGACAGGTCCCATGATCTAAATTCGATTTTTCGCCGCGAAATTTTATTCCCCTTCAAAAATAATAGCGGATAAATATTCCCTGATGATGCATAATCAACGTATCCTGTGTTGTGTCACAAAGCGCGTGCAGATGTTACTTGCCGAGAACGTTGTGCGACAAGTTAAGCGGATCGAGAACGAGTTCATGCGTGAATGTGGTCCGATGTTTGTAGCAGCGCAAGAAGGAAGACGATCGACGACGTGAATCCCTGTGTTCGCCTCCCGCCGCCGCCGGGGTTACAATATAAATAGCGCAACTTGTATATAGCATTACGGACATTACGGCTATTCGTCGTCCAGTTTTTCGCTCTCCTTCCGCACTCCAACCCGGGACGTTTTCTCTTCTCCTCCCGTAGTAACCCGTACGCATAGAGCGTAATAAAGCGCTGAAAATCCCCATCTGATCCAATCGGTCAGTGATCCTCCTGAGAAATTGTGCTTACTATTCTCAGCATTTCTAGTAGTAGAAACCTTCTTTGTCCTGTAATACAATCCTTAAAAACTGTGCTGTCTGTCTGGACCATTTCAAGAGAAAAAATCCCATTTTATAGCTTGCCTCCCAATTCCCAATCTCATTTAGTTTCCAGGCAATTCATTTCCACTTTTTCAAATTGAAATTTTTCACGGAATGTTTTCACAAGCACAAAAGATGTCCACGACTTTTTTCTTGGACTATTTCTTACGAACTCATGTAACACAAGGCTAACAGCCTGGAAGTAGCTCTATCGTCCTCGACGATCCTAAAAATATGTCTAAGCGAATTCTTGCTTCCTAATCTCTTCGTGAAACCATGTAACGGGGAACACTCGTCTAAAATTACGGACGAAATGGGAATTTTGCGTAGAATAGAAACTTTTATAAGAGTATAGAAGTTAGAATTAAATAGATGTTTTTTTTTCTCTGGCCATAGGCATAGGGGGAGATTACAGACTGCAATGTTAAGAGGAAAGTTAAGAAATAACTAAGAAACAGTAAGAATAAATGTCTTGTACTTCTTTTAAGATACGTTAATTTATTTAAGAGTTACCGAAACATAAAATAGTACGTTTTAGAACCGCAAAAAAAACAGATCGAGGTCATAACGTCATAACTGAGCATGGTTGAAGCAGCATTGGAAAATACACCAAAATATGTACGCTAAAACTTATCAATTAATTTTTTTACAACTGCATATTGCGGTCAGAAGACGTCAACAACACGATGCGAGAATATTTTATTAACCAACATAAGCTCTACCTTAATAACGCCGGGTTTCTCAATGAATTTCTCTACAAGGACCAAAAGAAAAGAAAAAAGTATTTGTGGATATTCGAAAAAAAGGCGGACTTTTTTCCTGTTGGATCAAAAACACTTCCTTTCTCTAAGAATAAACCTACTACATTTTTCGAATAACTAAAGAACATCACAAAAGTTTAGAGCAAAGTGGACGTTATGCTAACTTGGTCTTCCTACGTAAATCCTGGTTCTTAGACGAAAATAAATATGAATAAGTAAAAGCGGCAGCATATTACAGCAAAAAAAAAACAGTTCAGGAAGTTCCTCACTCTCCCTTAGGCTATTCTTATACGATCCACGCTTAGCGGAAAATTCCCGGAGTTGAATGAAAAACGTTTGCCCAGCTACAGTCAACCAGGCTTACTTTGGCTGGTACACGTTGATGCATAAATGGTTTTCATATTTTCGTGAAATTTTCCTTTATCCAATTTATTCCTCCTAAATCTTTGCCTACTTCGCCATGGGGAAAAACCATTTGACTGATCCGCTGATTCAAACGAATTTAAATTTCCCGCCACAGAGAGCGCTCCGAATTCCGGAACTTATTTCGTCTATTTTCAGTTACGCCCAGATTCGTTAAATGAGGTTGCTGATCTTTTTTGTTGTGTTGTTAGCACGACATGTCGATGCATCGCCCACGATGTGTCATTGCCCGAACGGACAACTTGGGAGTAAGTTCTGGTTTCTATCCGAAAGTTTTGGACCTCACCTCACAGTAGCTGGATTGGAAAATCTTTCAGTGACCTGTCCACAACCGATCCAATTGAACTGCCCAGCAATGACATGCCCACCGCCACCACCATGCAATCCATTCCCTACTCTACCAACACTTCCTCCACATGGTGGAGTTCAGGTAATTGAAATTTCTGGAAATTCTGGAAAATTCTGCGTTCTGGAGCTAAATAAGTTGCCCATAACATACAATTAAGATAATATCCCTTATCCCATAGTATCTGTGACTCAATAAGTTAAGGTAGGTTAAATAAGTTCAGTTTTTCTTTGCGCAACAGTACTACAGTAGTTTATGAAAAATAAATATTACCAATCGATGAGAACAGTAACTTTTTCGGGAAAAATTGAATTCGATAGCAAATTGTCCATATCAAGAGGAATTAAAGTGCAGAAATAGAAAAACAGTCCCAGGAATAGAAATGCTAATTTCACTACTAAAGCTAGTTTTAGTAAAAAAGTAAACAAAATGATAATAATAGATACAGTAAATTACTGTAAAAATAAAAAGCCGGAGTATTTTATGAAAAATATGTTGCTAACAACTTTCAGAGTTTTTTTTTTGCTTATCACAAAAATCTCGTAGACGTGTAACTCCAACTTTTTTTGCAATGTGAATAGTAGTTCTTTCTTAAAATTGTATAAATGAATTTCCACAAAATCACTCATCCTTTATAATTAGCCAGAATTCAAAAAAAAAATCAAATAGGAGGAAGAAACAAAGAATTTTGATCTTTACGAGGTTCAAGAAAAGTTTAGATTCCGGAAGAAATTATCCTCGTTCCAGGGTATCCAACAATTCACTCTGCCCACATTGGCACCATTCCCAGGTGGCGCGTTCGGTCAAACAACACCACTTCCACTACCGGTAGCACCACCAACTAACGGACAAGAATCGTTGCTGCCAATCCAGAACAATCAGGTATCCGAGCATTTCAGTGAGGAAGATTTTAACGTCAAAAATGCTCTGCGTGCGTACGACACTCCTTGAATGGCGCATAAGAGTAGCGGTGTCCTGGAATAGTTTTATCACAAAATAAAATTCCATGAAGGGAGGTAGAAAATTGAATGTCTTTCCCGGAATCGTCCAGATTTGAGGCGTCGACTGAATTGTAATCTTCTCTAGGAATAAAACTATGAGGTTTAACAATGAAGTGCGGTTTAAGTGGTTTCAATAGAAAGCCAGCGCCTTTTCGCTCAGGCTAGAGCATTTCGATTCCTGTCTCCTAACAATTTCTCTCAAAAATTACTTTTCATTTTTCGAATAAAATATCCTAGTTTCTAAAAGGTTCTTCTAAAGGATTATATTATATTATTAAGTTTTTCAGCAATTCAACAATCAGCAACAGCAACAGCAACAATATCAACAACCACCACCTCTTCCACCTCAACCGCCACCACCCCCACCACCCCCACCACCTCCACCACCACTGGCTCCTCCACCACCACCACCACAAGCTCCTCCTCCACCGCCACCAATTCCACCACAAGGTAAGCGTCATGAAGTTCAGACGTATTAATGTATATTAGTACCGTTCGGATGAAGACGTTTCTGTCGGTGTACCTACAGTTGGGTCAAAACGACGTAAAGCATGGACATTTGCGTAAGCGGCTGCGCTCGAAGCGGCGCGGTGGAGCGTAGCGGTTGGGATCCTCGTTATCGCCACCAATCTCTGCAGTTCGCCATAGTTCCACTTCGATTTCAGCCGCTGTCTCCTCCGCACCGCTTCGAGCGCAACCGCATACGCAACTGTTCGTGCGTCATGTCGTTTTGACTCGACTGTATATAGGACCTCATTTTTCCTCTGACCATGCCCAAAGGCAGCATACCACAGAAATTGACAATAATGGGTCTCTCTAAGAAAAGATAGGTTGGGAGGGCGTAGAATACGAATATGAGCGGGACCATGTTCAATTCCCCCTAATCGGTCTCGAAAACAGAGTGAGACGTGAGTCTCAGCCTTCTTGTACGTTTTCTCCTACGAGACACGCAACAACGCGCCATCTTTTTAGACGTGCAGCACTCGTGAACGAGCGAGCAACAATCAACGAGGTTAATCTCGTAGCCCATTCAAGTAAAACCAGTTGAAAGGCCATTGAGACATGCTACAAAAAGGTGGCGTTATGAGGTGCCTCGTAGGACAAAACGTACACAAAGGGCGCTTCTCGCGCCGTTTTTCAGAACGAATGAAGGGGATCACACTCATACTCGTAATCTACACCACCAATCCTCTTTTTTTCGTGGAGAGATCTCTACTAATTTTGTGATATCCTGCCTTTAACGAATACTGGCGGGGTACGTACTGTAGGCGCCGAACGTGTGTCGGAGTGACGTTCGGTGGAGGTGAGAATAGCACCTCTCTGCAACCATCGGTCATTAGGGTGATAATCAAAAATTGACTATGGCACCGATAAAACTACTCGCAACTCGTTATTTCTTGGCTTTTTTTTGCAATTTTCTCGCTGTTTTCTGCATAATTACGCATGTCTGGGTTCAATTCATTGCCGTATTCGTGGGGAAGTCACTTTTTGTTGTCACCGGCGCCATCGTCCTATTGATTATCGTGACGCGAGCGGATGCGACGCGTCAGCCCGACACTATACGACTGCGGCAGTACATCAAGACAATTAAGAAGGAATTGATGGACACCAGGAGCTGAATACAATCCTTTTACAGTGAATGTTCAACCATCCAACCATTACGCGGAACCAATTCCAGTGGATGCAACGACCAGAGCTACCACACTTCCGAGTGAGAGGTCAGTCCACATATGTATTGAAAAAAAAGCAAACCTGTCAATAAAATATCATTTATACCAAAAGAACAAAAAAATTATTTTGGGTTTTTTTTTGCTAAAAAGAACTATTACTTCTATTTTTGCAAGAAAAAAGTCTTTCAGAAAATTCAAGCCATTATTTCTTTTTTTTGTGAAAAAAAATCCTTTAGAAAATTCTACAAAAAGAGCATATTGACCTCAAAATATGATGAACTATCGCACTTTTTTCTAGCTATGTGGAGGCCGATCAACCAGAAAGTCTTCAAATCGACGAATCTAACGATAAGTTCCAATTCTACGAAAATCAACCAAATAGTGAGAATTTTCTATATTAACCATCATAATCACAATACAATCCTTTAAAAATCCTTTATTTTCGACGGTTATCGGCAACCTGTACGCCGAGCGTTAGCATCTGGTACGAAACCGGAGGTGTTCACCGATAAATGCAATGATGAACGTCTGAAGAAGATCATAGAGGACGTAAGTTGACCATTTTCTTTATGCTGCTTCGATTTTTTTTCGTCATACACAAATATAAGATGAAATTTTTCTCCTTAGGAAGAAATTCCCAGGGAAAAATCCCCGTTATTTTCCCTTTCTTCCTTAGCTTATCACCCCTCTAACTGGAAGCTATCGTTGTGACAATCGCCGCGCGCGCGACAACTGTTCCAACTATTCAGAGTACTAGATGAATAGTTTATGCTATTTCGGCGAGTTTCCCTAGCGGCTGTCTCCGTCCCGAAAGAGGGCCAATGGCCTTACACCTCTTAGTATTTGTAACAGTTGTCCTGGCAATCTATTATCCATCGTTGATCGTGTAAATCGTTCCACCCGTTTAGAATATCGATTCAAACCCATCTTCATCAAAACGTAAAATCCAGAAAGCAGCTACGGATGAGATCGGAGGACTGTTCGATGTGATCTGTTCAAGTCACGATTTCAGTTATTTGGCCAACACACAGGTTTGGTCCTCTTCCTAATAATTATTTAGTTTATTTTTTGCTTCCCCTTAGCTCCATGGTCCAATTATATTATTTATAATTATATTAATATAAATTAAATTATTTTATTTATTATTTATTATCATTACTATCATCATTATTTATTATTATTATCAATTATATTATTTTAATTATTTACAATTATTTTTTTTTCGAGATCTCGCATCACTTTCTATTTTAATTTCCAAGATCTCTCATCACTTAGAAAGGCTTTCTTAGAACTTTTCCCTGCTAAAATACTAACGATTCGAATTCCAGAAATAAAAACCGAAATAGAATTATATGAATAAATAATATTCTATGTTAATATAAATAGTAATAGTGAAGTATAGATTTTGAGTAAATTTTGAAACAATAAATAATTTATTTTAAAAAAAAGAGCCACACAGAGAACTTGCAGATTTATGGGCCTCACTTTGAGATCTGACCATGAGTTAACACAAAACACTTAAGAACCTTTAGATCGAGGCCTTTAACTGAGATAACCGTATTTATCATTTTGTTTACCTCACGATGACCTACTAATAATAATGATAAATAATGACTAAGAAAAATTCTGAGTCTTAAATGAGTTTCAAAATGACTTAATAAGCGACCAGAGTTTTAAACTTAATCATAAATAGGGTTACTGTATTTAAATCCCTGTAGAACTGAAGGCTTTACCGTTAAACTGTTTGCTTAACTATGTTTAAATTAAAATTAATCTCAACGGAATCTTCTCGAGAAAAAAAACGAAAACTACCGACGAAACTCCTACATTTTCAGTTGTTCTGTGAAGCCGGTAACGACGACGTAACGTGCTTTGCATTCCTACATTCGCTCATCCAATAGGAGGACGATTCAGACCATATCAAAAAAAAAACAAATCACCAATGTTGTTTTCACTATAAATTATTTATATGTATGATCGTTAAATGTGTTTATTAATTGTCAACGAAAAAAGAAAAAAGAAATGCTTCATTAAACTGCGACACAAATAATTAACTCATTATGTCTGTAAGTACACAACGAAATGTTCGAACAGCTGATAAAAGCGAGAACAATACGCTACTGTGGCTACGATATATCGGCCACAAAGAGACGTTACAGAAAATGAGAATATAAGAAAATGAAATGACAGACAATTAATGTGTGAGCTGTGTGAGGGGGAAGACGAGGAAATCCACGCACGCACGCACGCAAAAAAAAAAATGCTTAGGTCCTCTGACTGCTAACCAGGTCATGCTTAATCGCTTTTTCGTCCAGATCCGACAAATCTGAGGCTTGAACCTGGAAAAAGGAGGATGGCTTACTGTGCGCTAAAGCCGTGACCCCACTAATCCGTCGTGGTATGGATTTTTGTTGAAGTATACCTATATCGGGTCGTAGATTATAAATACAGAGATGGTTCTGCTCATCTCTCCCTTCATCACTGTAAACAGATGGCTTCAGAATGCGGTTCCTCACGATGTCCTCTATTGCAACACGCCACCCTCGCACCCCGCCCCCACTTGCGATTCGTCGAATGAAATGAATTCCCTATCCGGGCGTCCGAGCGGATTTTCGACGAATCGCAGGCGAGGGCGGGGCGCAAGGGTGGCGCGTTGTAATAGAGGACGTCGTAAGATATAGCGTTCCGGGGCCGTCTGCCCACAGTGATAGAGAGAAAGGGAGAAATGAGCGTAACCACCCTTGTACTCATAATCCACGACCCGATAAACTTATACTCCAATGAAAATCCATACCACGCCAGATTTATGGGGTGATGCTTTTAACTGAATTTTATATCTACTCTTGACAAGCGAACAGATGGTTTCACGGCGAATGAACGAATGGAGGAGGGTCACGTGCAGATGCGACCGTGAAACGGTCGGCGTGAATGTTTTACGTGACGTCAAACTCAACGCAGCGAAAATATTTGCTCTAGCAGAGTTCCTCTACGAGAAATTACACGTTTTTCGACACAAACAACGGTAAACATGAAGTATATGAACCAATGTAGAGTATAGAATAATAGAACTTATAGAAAATCAATGAAATCAATACCTGCATAAGCGATTCTAAACCGAGAGTGGACTTAAGCGCGCGAACAGAAGATGCGTAAAGCATTCGACGACGTACAGGAGCTTCATCAGGGCAACTGTAAATTTAGAATTCATTACGGTAGCCAGCAGACATCCATCGGGAATGAAATAATAACAGAATTTAATACAAAAAGAAATACTTTGCACGTCATATCTATTTGTTTTAAAAAAAAAGACGGTTGATTTATACTCGACCGCTCGCCTCGCGGAAAATACCGTTGATTGGCTGTTTCGCAAATCCCTAATCTTTTCACATTACTTAGTAAATCAATAATAAATTCGTCCAAGAACTAAAGAAAAAAAGGTCTGAGACAAATAATAATTTTAAAAAAACCCTCGTCAGGGACATTCTACACATACTAATATTATGTAGAAAATCAAAAAAAAAAAGATCTTTTTCTCTGAAAAGCTATCCGAGTTCCTGCCACGCTAAGCAAGAAATGATAGCTATGGAACTCGCCCGAGAATTATTTTCCTATCCCCATCCAGACATCTCTTAGAGGGTCTATGTCCGATTTCAAAAACAAGTTCAATTTCCGCTTTTTTTTCTTTTCAAAATTGAACTTGAATTCAAAATTTTGAAGTCTGGCTGAAACATTTCCTTAAGGTTATGAATGAATGAATGGAAAAAAGGAGAAGTTTCGCACAACATCAAATTATTTCAGCGTGATACACGGTAATGACTCGTTCAAACAAACTATTTACATTAGTAAATAATAATAACTAAGTAATTTATCGCCAATTTTGCCTCCAACGTTATTATCATAGGATTTAGATCCTAAATCTAGATTTCCCTTGAAATACATAGCTTTGGAAGGGAATTTCAATTACGTCTTTAATAGACTTCGAAGGATTCTCGTATCCCTCACCTTTTTAGAGCAGAATTAAAACTTCTAATTATTATTTTTATTAGCTTTCCCTATCTATTATCAATTTATTTCTTGTTTTCTCTTTTTTTTTCTTTTATAATGGGATTAAATGAAGACATGTACGTGTAATTTTAACTTTACGAGCGTGAGACCATCAGTTGTTCTATTTTCATCAAAATGAGTATATTTTCTTTTTTCTGACTTAGCGTGCAGTCGTTATTTCGATTTCTCAAACTAAAAATAAATTAGGGAATTTCTTCAGGAACTTGAGAAAAATCTCGTATAATTATCTGACAATATCACGAATTGTTAAGGAAAAAACATTACTGCCAACTGCGTCTGCATACAACGTATTTATCACTGGTGGCGCGGCCATGATAAGAACCAGACAAATTCAAAAATCTTTCTGTTTAACGTTTTCCACAATAATTCGTTTTACAAAACAAAATTCGTTTTCCACAAACTTACTACTGTACGAAGATGACCTTGTTCAGTTTGCTACCACCTTCCGTACCTTGTCGTTGTACTTGTACTTCCACATCCACCGCTGCGTATCTAAACGAGTGCAAAATAAATTTCTCATTAAATATTCATTACATTCATCCTTCTTTGTATGCATAGATCCACAATTAAGTCGATCACAATAAACAGAGTCTGCAGTGAATTTAGAATATACTGTAGCCGGAAGTGTACCATTGATCGGACCCGGGAATAGAGCACAACTACGTCTGCTTTTCAAAATTTTGTTCTTTTTTCTAGAAAAAAATTGAAAAAACGCCACATTTTTGCCTGCAATTTTGCATAGAACTTTTTGTAGATATTTTGTTGTAAATTACTAATTATTACTATAAATTGTAAATTATTATATATAATAAATTATCATTATTATTGATAATCTCAAAGGTTAGTTTAGCATTCAATGCAATGTTTTGTCTATAAAATCAATAATAATTTGATATTAAATTGTTTAGGGGCATTATTTATGTTGTTTATTTGCGGATTTCATTCTAATTACTTTATTTTCTTTCTCTTTTTCTCCATTTTACATTCATTTATGTACTAGTATGTATTTTAGTTCGTGTACATTGTATTTTTTTTTGTATTTTACATTAGACTACCTTACATTTTCTATTCTTAATTATAAATCTTATTAGATTTTTATCTAAGAACCGCGTAGCACTTATACGATCGCAAAACTATATATTGGTACACTTCTTCGAAGAATTTCAACGATGTGTGCTGAAAAATCCGGCCAAACATGCTCTTGAAACGTTCTCCACCCCCGCAAAATCAACGAAACACGTTCCAATAAAACATCAAAAGAAAAGAGAGGAGTTTGAAATGTTTCCATTCCAAAACATCGCATGATTTCCACACGCACAAAAAAAAATCTCCGAACATTGTGCACATTTCTGGAATAGCATCATTCTTGAAAATATTATAAGAGTCATGTGACGTGACTGATGCAATCGTATTCAACCAAATTGTCATTTTTGTGTCAGTGTTCGGAGTTGTCACAGAGGGAAAACATAGGAATGGGACAACTGTTCCACTCCAACATGATAAATTACCCGTCTAGTCAAGAAATATGGTGTTGGATGTTTTTTAAATGAGTTTCAATTTTCAACATTTAAAAAATAATAATTTAGTTTCATCCAGAAAAAAATAGCAAAGGCGCCAGCTCCATTAACTTTTTCGTAATTTTCTACTCAATTCCCTATGCAACTGATAACTCAATGACAGAAAACGATACTCTTTTTCCAAGTTTACTCCAAATTCTGTAGAAAATATTCAGAAAAATAATAGAAGAAAATATTGTAGATAACAATAAATACAAACGTTGTATATCCGAATGTGACATCATTGAATCAACATTTTAAACTGGCAAATCACCAGAAATTTTCCTACCAAGTCGGCAAATACATAGATGCAGAGAAAAAAATAAATGTCAACGATCAAAGTTCTCTATGGATGGGGGAATTCCTGGAATGCATCTGGAAATTTCCGCCAGGAGGTAGTTCGCCAGACGGATTTTTTTCTGTTTAGGCAATTTATTTGGGCAGTTCAAAAGTTGTTCGCAGACGACAGACTACAGGACAACTCTTGGATAAAATTTTCGGATGAATTCGAAATATCAGAGGTAATAAGTGGAAAAATTATTCCTCTCGTACCTGCATTCTTTTCCTCCATCAACCGCTTTTCTCATCTCCTCTACAAATTCCGAGTACGGTGCACCTTTATCGCCGACCTTCTCCACAACGATAGCGGTATCATTTTTATCAATCTGTGAAGAGGTGAATAGAAAAAAAATTGGCATGACTCAAATACAAAATAAAAACAAAATACAAATGAAAAAAGGTGGAAACGCGTATTTTTCCTCACTTTGAAAATGATGAAGCTGTGTTGATGTTTGTTGTGCAGCAAATCGTACGCGTTCTTGCATGATGGATCAACTTTTACGCCGGAGGCCTAAATTCTGTGGTACGAGAACGTTACGTTGCGATTAAAAATTCCAAATGAAAAGTAGATGAATGAATTTGCGAACCAGACTACTAATCGATAAATTGATCGACATATACAGTTACCAACTGTACGTTATGATTTTGTTACAGAATTGGTTCACCGCACAAATCCCTTTTAACGAGGACTTAATAACAAAATAATAACTTAATAATGATGAAGCATCTAGAAATAAATATTTTCAATGGAATTTTCCTATTTTTATTTTTATTTTGATAACTTCTAATATAACTTAATAACTCATATAATTTTATGCACAACTTATTATTAATATTGTTTCATTTTATTTTTAGTTTTCACCCCTCCTTTAATTTTTAGTCAAATTCCGATTTCGAGATGATCGATGAACGCTTTCGAGAGATATGTGGTCATCAAAAACACCTGCCACCATCCCTCACTACTTCATCATTGATCCCTATTGATCCATATTGATTTTAAAACTATAGTTGTGGAAACGGAGCAAAAAATAAGATAAAATAAAAAAATTTGTGATAATAAACGCTATCGATAACACCAGGAATGTACTTTGACAGAACAAATCCTATGAAAGTTCTGGTAAATTTATCTCCATCATTGTAGTCACGTGAAGGAAAACCATTCGTTCACGTGAACCTCTAAGCAAAAGCTATTCGTCATTATTGCACGCGTTCTTTTTTCCTTAAGTATCCGTATTTCACATGTCAAATGTCCATTCGATCAAATTTATTTCAAGGAAGGCATTAAAACGAAAATATTTCAGATAATCGCTTAGGAAAAAAATAAAGACGAGAAAAGGCCAATGTTCTCTGTGGAACATTGCAATACGATAACGATTCTGCTTCTTTTTGTTAACTTTACCTTTTTACTCTGGTATTACCGAGAAATAATATCAATTAGATAAACATCTTGAATATTTTCAAAAGGAAGTGAATCGGTACTATGATAGTAATGGAAGGAAATCGTAAAAACACTACGCTTCCGCATATTTTGGTCACGTTCAGCTTTCAAGGATTTCTCATATACCTTCAATACGCTATGGATTTAACGAAATGATGCAGACACACCCTACCATGACCGAGTGAAAATTTTTCGGCAGAAAATTGATGAGCGGAATTTGTTGCTCACAACAAAAGGAGCTGCACGCTGAGTTCAATGCCATAAAAACGTTCCAAGTATCAGTCAAAAATGACTGTTCATATCCTAATAATCACTAAAACATTTCGTTCTTTTTTATGGTAAAGAGTACAAGGAACCAGGTGAAATTTAAACAAATATTTAAACAAAACATAGTAACATGGACATAATGTTAAAAACTACGTTTTTCCGCAACCTTTTTATCTTGCAAAACAATTGAGGAGCGACCATACTTATCCAGAAAAAATCAGCGTAGATATCGAAATGAACAGAATTAACCAGAAAAAACTCAGAATCACCAAGCATCCGTCGATACTTCCACCTATCAACGGACATTACTTAAAATAGAGACGCTATCGACCTTTAGAACATAAGATTAAGTTCGTTTTTGCTCGGAATTACTCAAATACGGTTAACAGTACCAATGTCAATGTACAATAATGATGGACGTGCACGAATCCTCATTTGATCGTTATGTCCTACCATAATGCACATTTGGTTGTAATTTCTAATAGAGATGTGCGGTGAACCATCTCTTAATTTACCAAACTAATCTATCCGTACATTAATCATGATAAGGAAACAGATGCCTCTAGTTTACAATGACTTTCTCATTATTCAGAAGTTACTCTCTATATTATTATCCACAAACCATGCGAGTAAGTTCACAACAATCGAAGAAATACCTATATCTATTTATTTTGACGCGCACATCGGTTATTATCACACAACGAGAACAATAAAAACATCAAAAAAGGGTTCTCTTAAAATAAAATTACACCGAGACAGAACATTGCTGTAGCGCAACGGACAGGTGTGAAGCGCGGGTGAGCGAGCGAGTACGAGACGTACACACACGCAAGCAGGAGAATTGACTAAAACAAAACTCCTGCTCTCGGCACTCAAATGCACCCTAACAAAACATTGGTTGCAAAAGATGGAGGCAAAAAAAAAGAAAGAAAAACCATGTGTTAGCAAATGAGACGCAAGAGGCACACGCAAAACAGTTTGTGGTGGTTATGCATGACGACACACAACACGCACACGCATAGAATCGGACGTGTTTCGGAGGGTGATAAAGAATGGATGCTTTAAGAAAAGGAAAAAAGAGTAAAGTGGGAGAACACTGATCACGGGCGATGACAAGTGAAACACGCCAGAGAAATAATAATCTTTGCGGCTGCGTAGGCGCGTTGGTTAGGAAGACACCACCAAACATGCTCAGTTGTCCGCATATTTCTCCGTCAGCTTCGAAAGCAGTTCTTTATGAGACATTTCCGACTCATCCGACACCTGAAAACAAAAACTGCAGTAAAAAAAGCGAATAATTTATGAAGAGAAAAAAACCAAAAGTAACCATTCATTTAACAGCCGATTGCAGAACCGAAGCAGAATTTGAAAAAATAACAAAGGGAAAATAAGTCGCGGTTTTTTAGAAGATGCTCTTAGCTTATTATGATTATCACGTATAACTCACTCATTGAAGAGAACCACACCTCACTTACTCCACTTTGTTTAACAGCCACTTCAATTTTACTTCTTCATTCATTTCAGCAACTAATAATGCACTACTCATGTCCATTTTTCTCGTATTTGAACAACAGTTCACTCGCACGATTCCCCATTCACGATTTCGAAATGAAAGCGATACCGCGCACCCTTCACAACTTTTTTACTAACGCTCCGCTATTTGATTTCATAAAAGTTGCAGATATGTCAGACAAGCTACCGAAGCTCCATCAGACTTCAACGATGTAGAAACTGCTGGAAACAATAGAGCACTTCAGATAACGTTTTACACAGATAAGATAATCATTTTATAAAAATCGATCAAGTTCAAGAAAATCGTTCAAGTTTTCAGAAAAGAAAATTGTTCAAGTTTTCTGTATTTATTATAAGTGTTATTATAAGTATTTCCTGCGCTAATATTGTATCCAAAGCAGCTGACTTCACTGACAAAGGAACTTTATCAGCTCCGTTCGAGATGTCAAAAAAAGAAACCTTAAATGACCAACACTTCGCATAATGTCTACCTGGAACTGAAGGATTTTGCCGGTCCCAAGGGACGCTTTGATTGCAGAGGCCGACGAAGCGTACACCATTTTCTTTTTGATAGAGGCACCATCCGGACATCTACAAAAACGCAAAACTTCAAACAGAAGTAACTCATTTAATTTCGGGGAAAATTATTTTAAAAAAGAACAAAAAAAACAGAAGAAATCACTAACAGCTGTAAGAATACAATCTTGTCCATTTTGGAAGTCCCAGCACCAACGCGGGAGCATGTGAACTTGAAATCGAATACAGCATAACGGCAATCCGTAAAGCCATCGGTACGCGCCTAAAATTGGAACTAAGAGAAATTGTTACGATCTGATAAATTTTATCAAAACCTTGTTCTAAAAAGCCTCGTAAAAAAACCTTCAAGGATACGTTTTTGGCAAAAACCACTATCACATTTGCTCATATGGTATAAAGAATATCCAACTATGGAAAAATTGCAGAAGCTAGCACAGACGCGGAGGAAGATAATCTCGCCACCATATGGTTAATCGGTTTGAACGAAACTATATTTAACAAGTTATAAAAACGTTGTGACATTTCTAAATCTCTCACTCGTCCTCACATTCAACAACAACAGCCCATTTCTAGGTGTAAGGCTCTACATTCACAAAATTGATGTGTCTATAAAAATTACTTTTCTATGAAAAATGTCCCATTTAAATGGGCTATAAGAGATTCGAAAGATTTCGTCCTCTCACATCTCTTGCCAGTCTTGGTATCCTCAATCTGCAACACGGATAGCAGCAAATCATTCTCAAAATATTTGCAACATTCTAGCGCTTAAAAAATGATCAGGTTTGAATACGGTAGAAGCCCTGACAAATTAGCTAACAGATGAGCAATGTAAGCTTTTCTTTCTATGGTTTACAGTTGAGTTGGTTACTTCTCGAACAACGGAACTTTGATAAACATTACGAGGGTTTTCCTGGAGAAAAAGTCATTAAACGAAATCGCTACTACTATGATTATTATTCCTCTTCCCAGCAAACCTTACTCGCATTTGATTATAAAGGAATTAAACAAATGAAAAAAAAAACAGATGAGGATTTCACTAGCCAATCCCCGAAGGAAACAAGTGGTAAAATAAAAGAATAAAATCCCTAGAAATCCAACCTTGATATCAGCTACGAATTTCTCGAAGGCTGCTTTAGATGAGTCATCGTAGTCATCACCCGTAAGACCTAGTTCTTCTTGCGAAACAGCAGCTTCAACAACAACTTCACGTTCCTGCAATTCCAAGTACTCAATTCGCTCGACTGTACACCGAAAAGAAAGCGTGAAACTGTCAGTTTCCCAGATATTTACTACCTACATAGTTTGAACGTACACGTAAAATTCACGCAATCTACTTACAATTTTCCTTAGAGGACCTTACAGGACGATCTTACTCAGAACCGTATCAAATAGATTATTTCCAAAAGGGCTGTCATAATAGTAAGTCAATATTTACACTACACAATACGTTACACAATATTTACACGCGAAAATCGATTAAAGGCATCATCCCACGAATCTGAGGGATTTCAGGTGAAGTATTCGTATACGGGATAGTAAATTATGGAGGGGGTGATCCCGTCCATTTCTTCCTAATTGCCGTAAAAAAAAAACTGCCCGGAAGATGCGGCCGTGCACACGGCTGGCGCGCTCCAATCGAACTCCTTGTAGAAAATGGCGCGCCGAAAGGCCCGGACTTCTGGGCCGTTTTTTACGGCAATTAAGAAGAAATGGACGGGATCAAACCTCTCCTCTAATGTACGATCCTGTATACGAATGCTCCACCTGAAATCCGTACCACCTCAGATTCATGAGTATGGGGTGATGCCTTTAAAGTAAGGATGTGGAGAGGAGAGTAAACATGAAAGGAAAATACAAAGAAAAAGCTCACCTCAATTTTAAAGATGATATATCGGAACTCTTTCTTTCCCTCGCTCAACTTTTGGAACGTCGCCTGGACGTCAGGGTTCACCATAACACCAGAAGTCGACTGAAACGTTGTTAAACACACCATTCACACAAAAACCACACCATGCAAATATTCAGATTATTAGTAACACTCACAAAGAGTGAACAGTTGTTCAGAAACTCATCGATCTTTGTACAGCTATAAAAAAATCAGAAGTTGTGAAATCTCTCATATGCCCCTTCATTATGATTTCGACATAAAAGATGAGCAATCAAAACATGTTTATTGATTTAGGTCCCACCTAACGAGGCTCTTTTGGTGCAAAATCTGGCGAACATTCAGGAAGTGAAAAACATCAAAGCTACGTCGAGCTTTTAAAAAGGTGTGTCAATCAAGGAAGGAATCCATGGTTTTTGAGTACAACTGTACATCAGGTAGAACCGAAAACGGTTAGTACCAATCAAATTGCGCTCTCCTCTTGGATATGATAATCTAACAAAAATCACTTAAAAATACTATGAATAGCAGAACTAACCATTGCTGTTGATTTAATGCGAACCGAAAAGGACCGTACGAGCTCGGAAAGCCTGTAAGCGTGGAAAATGAGACTGACTATCCCGCATAGGGGTTGATAATGTCGAACAATAAAAAAAACGAAACAGAACGGAAGAACTTGCAAGGAAGTTTTATTTATATGTGAACGTGGGCGGGAACCGCACAGCAGCAGTGAGTGAGAAGAGGATTCGCAGAAAGCAGTGCTCGAACAGCGGTGGTTTCCGATAAGCGCAGACAATCAATGCCAAGGACCCTACTGACTCATCCTTCAACTTTTATCGACACTTAGAGTAGTAATGAAACAAAACAGGGACCACTGAGAAAAATTACATTGTTTTTAGTCATATAATAAAAAAAACGCACTCATCCGCGGAATCTGTAAATAAACAACAAAAGTGCCGAAAATTCGTAGAATGACTAGGGAAATCTTAAAGAACTGGTTTTCAAAGAGGTGAAAAGCCAATAATTTCAGTATTTATTCGCAAAAGGTCGCTAGAACAAAGTTCTTGCCTCGCTCTCTTCAAACAATAATAGGCCACCAACATATGATATGTATGGATTACAGAATAGAATAGGCTAGATGCAACTGAAATCTGTCTAGATCATCAAATGGAAAGACGTGAAACAGTCCTATTAACAGATTATCCCATAAAGGCAAATTTCACACTTGTAAAAGATGCAAAGTAAAGGATGTAAAGTTCTCGGTGTCTTCAATAAGACACAGCTATCCCTGCAGTTATTTTTCGATAACAGTAAGAAAGATAAGGAACAAAGTTGCGATAGTCGGAACCGGTGTTCCGACCCCCTTCACTTTCAGACGGTTGACGGAGGGACCTTCTTCACTTTTGGACGGTGGGCGAAAAGACCCCTTCACTTTTGTAGGGTTGGCGAAGGGATCCCCTCCACTTGATGCACCCCATGAGATAGACCCCCTTCACCTAAGGCGGGTCCGTCTCCTCTCTGTCACACCTGTGGTATGGAAACACAAAGGCAAATCTAGAACTCAAAAAGAAAATAAGCAAGCCAGCCATATCCTTATTTTGCTTGGACATGAATACCGCAAGAGGTAGCAGCACATTCCAATAGATTCATAAGGTGAAGGGCTTTTGGATCTCATGTAATTTAGCTGAATTTTTTAAAATATAATGGAAATGATGAATGTCATAACGTCTGCTCAAGATAAGCAGAGAGCGAGACTCGCTCCTACAGCAGCAAATATACTAAATATATATGCCCAGCAAATAATGTAGCCACTATCATAGATGCGGTAGTCTGAGCCAGTGACCTGACCCTCTTCACCTTTAGGGGAAGGGACCTCCTTCATTTTTCAACGGTTGTCGAAATTACCCCCTTCACTTTTGGACGGTTGGCGAAAGAACCTCCTTCACTTGAGCTGCACCCCATGAGCGAAACCCCCTTCACCTGAGGAGGGTCCGGGTTCTTCCTATCGCAGCTATGGCTGCTATACTCCGTTAAGCGATGACGTCTTCGCTACATTTTGACTAAGTGCAGTGCAACCACAGGCGATCGTCCCGCCCACAGTCAATACGCACCAAAATTGAAGCCACCAGAGGAAATCAACGAGTCGTACCTCCTACTAACTTTTATTCCACAGCAAACGCATATGAACTAGAACATTTGACACACAAGAAACACTTGAATATGACAGCTGAAATTTTGCTGTTCCACTTCTCAGCAGCAAGTGAGAAGAGACTGCTAATCGAGTTTAGATTCAAGCGATGAATCAAGAATCACCTCGCATAACTTTGAAGCACCCTTCTTATACTCTCACATAAGACTAGAACCAATTTAAGGGAGTATTATGTTCATCCATTGACCTTCAGAGAACTTGTAGGACAGGATTTGTTGCAATAGTTCATGTTGACGACGAGCGATGCATATTTAGAGTCATACTCTTGACATTAAATCGGTTTGAGGTTTTCTCGCTCGCTCGTGCATCAAAATCTCAAATTTTGCTCTGTCGACTGCTTGAACATAACCATGCCTCTCACAAAATTGCTCGGAACGAGCGAACGCAAACTTTTTTGGAGGGATTCCTCAACGGATCTCAAACAGCTTGAGATGTGTACCCGCAATAATTCTAGATTTAGACTCATGCGTTGCACATAATATCTGACTGGTAGTGGAAAAAGAAATCAACTGCTTCCAATGAAAGTTGTCATGTAGACTGAGGACTTCTATTAAGCTCGCATAAGGTATTTGCAATGTGACCTTCTCTTCATCTACGAGTTTAACTCGAATTTCGCTATGAGATCGGCCTGTGCCGGCAGCCGTATAGCTGGGTCAAAACGATCCAACGCTCGGTGCAGCTGTGTAGGCGGCTGCAAAAAGCGGCGCGGTGGAGCTAACGGTACCGACTGGGCTGCCTCCATCGCTAACTTCACCAGGGCTGTAGCTATTGAGTGCAGTTAGCGAGGCCCTCCCATTTTCCAGCCAATAGTTCCACCGCGTCGCTTCAAACGCAACTGCACCGATCTTCAGCACCTTCTAACCTGACTAAATCGGAAGGAAGCAAAATATTCCAGCTGTCAGAATAGATAAAAAGAATAACGCGACAATTGAGTAATCCTGTGTTGGTTGTGAAACGAAAAGCACAAATGAATCCTTGGATACTCGAGGATTCTACTATTATATTGAGTACACGGACAACCTCTTACAAAATCCAGTATTCTAATACGTAAATGTCCGAAAATAGGGATGACGAGCACAATTATTCAGTCTTGCCAAGCGGGTGTCTGTACAAACATGTCATTGAGAAAAAGTGTGGTGGAATTACCGCAGTTAAGAGATTAGTGGTCGTGAAAGAGTAAAAGAATGAGAGATACTAGTGAAAGAACGAGGATGCGAAAAAAAAAATCCAGAGTATTGGGTGAATAAGTGGAGGAAAGTGAAGATATGGGAAACGTAACGAATGATCTTAAGGGGCCATCTTTATTTGGGAGTTACTTAAAGGCATCCCCCCCCCCACGAACATAGATGCGATAGTCGGAGCGGGTGCTGTGACCCCCATCACTTTTGAACGGTTGGGGAAAGGACCTCCTCCACTTTTAAACGGTTGGCGAAATTACCCCCTTCACTTTCGGATGACTATCGAAAGGACCCCCTTCACTTGAGCTGCACCCCATGAGCTGAACCCCCTTCACCTGAGGAGGGTCCGGCTTCTCCCTATCGCACCTATGCCCACGAATCTGGAGTGCTACGGATTCCCAGTGGAGTATTCGTATACGGGATAGTAGATTATTGAGAGAAGGGTGATTCCATTCATTTCTTCCTAATTGTAGTAGAAAACGGCTGGAAGATACGGCTTCGGGCCTTCCGGCGCACTATTTTCTACAAGGAGTTCGATTGGAGCGCGCCAGCCTTGTGCACGCGCCGCATCTTCCAGGCCGTTTTTTACGGCAATTAGAAAAAATGGACGGAATCACACTCCTTTCCATAGCCAACTACTCCTTATACGAATACTCCACTTGAAATCTGTACCACCTCAGATTCGTGGGGTGATGCTTTTAATAGCGACTTAAAGGGGAATCTTGAATTTATCTTCCACACAACTCCTGATACTTGATAGGACAAAAATTATCCCTTTCATATTACCAGACCGAGCAGTTTATTTTTCTTCTCAAAGTTTTTATATGAATGTCATTTGTGTAACGTGAATACACGGACATGCACATCTTCAAGTCAGAAGGAACAAGGTGTCAAGCGATTAGTTTATCACCTATTGTTTTCACCCATTCACTAAGACGATTTCGCATAACCACGCTCTAGAAACCGAAGAGATTAAATTACAAGCTCGTGCTAATTCTCTTCTTAGCACTGGGCAGATGTCCTATTTCGGATTTGTTGGAAGCGACGTCCATTGCGTTTCCAGTGAAGTCAAGCTGTGAATCTATCTCTCCAGGAGAACCGAGCAGCTGGTAGTATAACTGATTGGGGTCGTTAGTTGGTCTGGTGACAAATGCTCCCAAGAAAACCTCCTAACCTCTAAAATCATCTACCGTGCATTCCAGGTATTGATTGAGTAGTGTAGGAAATAGCGACACAGACGCTGCATTTGCAAGGTGGTCATGCTTAGTGATTGGAGAGAGACGGATATTAACGCCAGCACACTTCTTTCTGCTCCCTTTTCCTTGTTTTTACCACTTCATCTAAATATATCACTGATGGTTGCACTTTTAAAAGCACTTCATTTGTTCACGATGTAGCACATCAAAAACTTGAAAACGAAAAATTACAAAGCCCACTTATTGCGCGAATTGATAAACGAACATCGAAATGAATAAAAACTCTTGCCATATTGATGTTTATGTCCTAGATAAGAACCACAAGCGAACGCATGACTCATTCGGACACTCAATGTATAACCTCACGTAGCAATAAGAGCCCGTAGCAGCGAAAGGACAACGTGCATGGTTAAAAAAGGAATCGATCAGTGCCAAACAGCCTAACTCGACGCGATTTTGTGGGGAATAGAATTGCGACGTGCGCATGCCGCAAAATGCCCTTTTGGAAGGTCAAGATATCTTCAAGCGTGTGTTAAAAACGGGATTTTGTACCTCAACCATATGGTAGCAGATAAACAGCAACGAGAACGTGTTGTGGACAAGCGAACTATCAGGATTCCATGGATGTTCACGAGAGCGATGAGGACGATGTGAAAAAACCGATAGGAGACAGCAACACTGGACACCGAGGCGGGAGAGAAGTGGTCAGCCCGAACCGAGCCCCCGCCGACCGCCCGTCTGCCGCAATTGGCTGAAACGCGCGCGTTCGACGCAAGGCGCGAATTTCAAAATTTTGCTCTGTCCATCATTTTGACCACCATCTATCTGCATTTTAAGGGACTAAGGCAAACGGTCTACGAATATCGTAGCAAGTACAGAGCATCATCTCTTCACAGTTATAGGAGAACTGCGGCGACAAAAGCTAGTGGGTTTTATTTTCTGTCTCATCCTGAAAAATTGCATTAGAGCGCGAAACTGCGACTGTCTACACGGTGGTACGGTTTTAAAAATTGTAGTCAAGGCTAGGTTAGAAGCAAAAAGCGTAGATCTAAGCCAGCTAAGAGTTGGCGATGACTTCATTGTCGATGATGTCCACTTAAAGTAAACAAGCGCTCGCATCCTCGAAATAAAGGTTTTTGTTGTGAGGAATCAATGGAGGATCGCTACGGCGTTGAAACGGCTCTATTCCCCATAGGACACGTGAAAATCGTTGAGTCATAGTCAGTGAATACTGCTGGGCGCAAGAACGAAACTAGACGTTGCTTTCCCTTCAAGGTCACGGGTTCAAATCCCACGCTGACTATAATAGCTTCGCACCAGCTTGGGGCAGTGGTCAGTCAAACACTGCGCTGACCTTATTCTGTCTGTGCAGCCAACTTCCCGTTGTATATTTCATGCTCATTGGTATGCGTTGTGGGAATACCAGGAAGAAAGTGAAAAGCAAAGATCGCTGAGTGATTATAAAAACAATATTCTTAGTGTTGTAGGGTCCCAATCATTCTAAAAGCTTTCCATAAACATAACGGGAAAATAGCCAACAAGACGCGAAGAGAAATAGTCGTCTACGGGCTTACTGTGTGCTCAAAATGAACTCCGTAAACTACGCGGTCGAACCAATAGCAATGACTCATTGGCCGCTCCGATCGATCATCATCCGTACGCCTCAGTGATGCTCAAGTCCTCGAAATCACAATTTCAAAGAGAAGAACTTCCAAGGGATCTCAGAACTTCCCTCATTCACATGCAACGCTGACCTTATTGAATTAATACATTTATTGTATAATATAAATAACAATATGTATTGTTGTCCCCAATAAGTATCGTGTTAGACTCAAAACTTCAAAAGATTATGTTGTGGAGAAATAATAGACTGAGAAACGCCCAAGCTTCATTTAGTCTTAATTCGGTTATATATTCGTACATTCGGTACATAACTACTGTATTTTCTTATCTTCAGGCTAAAATAATTTTTACAAAATTTTCACTGCGGAAGCGAGCACAATGAATTTGGAAAACGAGACGTATTCATCTCGGAAATCATTAGAGATAGTGTAGGAACAATGAATTAGAACACCCTTAGAGCATTATACGTATCTAGAACATAAAATTCAAAACACTATTCAAAACTAAAGTAAATTTGAAATTTAGTCCACAAAGTAATGTGTGGAGTTTCAGGGAATTCATTTCAAGAACCAAGGGACCAACAATAGTTAGTTCCATAGAAAAAAGGAAGAATGTTTGGATCAACTGAAACACAGAGTTGTGGAAATCATTTTGCAAAACTTATGAATTTAGCAGAGCGGGTTTGTTTGCAGAGGCCAGACGAAATATCTCTACTGAATATTTCGTATAACAGATAATGGAGTCCTGTTTCTTTTTAACGAGGTATAATTGGTACTAAATTGCGAGGAATAACTATTACAAAATATGTAGCACGAAAGAGAGCACTGTACGTGTGAACAAAAGACGAATTTACAGTCCTATGTACTTTGCAATGACACATTCTGCTATAGGTATATAAGTGTGAGCAAAAAAAGGAACTTTTGTGTGGAGGAAATAGCTTTGTCGCAAACAGTCAGTGAACGAGTTTTCACTAGAAATGAATGCATACAGAATCCACAAACAAGCCGTACATTAGTTTAAATACTCGAACCCTTAAACTACAACAACACTAAAGAAAAAGAACACTTACAGTGACACGATGAACACACTTCAATAGCACAAACTAAGAAAAAAAGATGGAGAAATGAAGAGCAAATGCTCGCTAAAAACCTTGTAAAAGAATAATGACAGAAGATTCGTCGGCGTGGATAAGATAAACAAAGAATGCATCAAGAAAACGTCTGTTCCATTCTCCAGCGAAGCACTAACAAATTTTTCCGAAAATATGTTTGATATAGTTCAAAGGCTCATTGGCTCATATATATTGAGAATCATGTAAAAAAAACAGTGGGTGAGGATATCCCGCAAGAGATGGGAAATATAAGCCTAGTTTTCGAGAAGCTTATCATCCTTCAAATTTTTTTCACCGAAGAGGATCAACACTCAACAGACAGCACGTGTTTGAATTTCGCCACAGTAGCAGGTGCTTGGTCCTTATCAACAAGAAAGCACCATGTTTTGATGGCACCGATCACTCACGTACGTACTGACATCGTTGGCTCAACTCATGAAGGTAACAGGTACAATGTGCAATAGCTTGTGAGGCGATTTTTGCAGATTTTATATGGAACTAAACAAAGAGAGCACTTTTCGGATTAGTTTCCCTGATTTTCCTAGTTAGCATTTTTTCATTTATTTGAGAAATGAAATAGAATTGCGTCACGATAAGCAAACAATTGCACTATTGAAAGGACGAGAAAAAAGGAGTTGAGCTTAACGGTGACCTGTATGAATTTAGTATTTGGTTCTTTTACTACTCTTACATGCATTTAGTTTTGTCACTGCCTGCTTTCAGAAGTGAAAAGGAAAACGGTGCTAAATAAAACGAAAAGAACAGCAGAGGAACCTCACTAACCGCCTCAGCTGTTGTATTAAAAAAAACTGATGTGAAAAAGTTGTTTACATGGAACTATGAAGAACCTACCGCAATAAATAGTAGAAGTGCTATAGTCGCGGAGGAGCTAGCCGAACTATAAGTACTGTTTAAATAAATATTTGAAGAAAATAAAGTATAGACCAGTTGAAAACTTTGGAGGTATGGTGCATTTGCACAATCGAGTGAACGTGTGCGCTTGCTAATGTTGGGGCACCTCGATATCGATTGAGAACGAACGCATCTCATGCGCATCGCTCAGCAATCAATCAATCCCTCCAGCAAACATAGATCCTTCGGCTCATCTACACGCAGGATTATTTTCTGAGTGGGAATTATCGCAACAAATTTATCAAACTTCTAATCTCCCTATGCCGACGATCCATACGAATAGTACTACTAGTTATTAGCCTATAAGGAACGCTAAGTACAGATTGAACCCAGGACATCATCCCTAGGCTTTGTCTACTGCATCGAACCACTTGGTGGAATCTTAACGGGACCACTTCATGACAGTATGCCGACGACAACTGTCAGCATCTGTTTCGCGCGAGGTCATATCTTCGCTATAGGGAGCGCCATCCTTTATTTAGCAGCAGTATTTAGACCAATCTTGGCTTTATATCCCATCTGCTGGCAGTGAATCCCTCGAAATTAAATGGTGCACATTTGGATGATTTCGTAAGAAATGCGACGCAAGTGTTTGTGTAATAAATTGCAACCCAATTACATCCCAGCGCGAAATCATCTGTGCACGTTATATTCCCTTCCGTCCAGTTTCTTCTTAAATCCGATTTCTGGCAGAGAAAAACATATGCATTCGCACTGCTATTATATTGACTAAATAAAATTCGACAGTATTGATTTGAAAATAAACAGGAATATACATTTCGAGTAAGTACAATTCGTAAGATGTCTGGAAGAGAATCTCAAAGAGGGAGGAGGAAGAGTGTTTCAATACCAGCTGTTAGCTTCGTAGCATTCAGAGCGGACCCAAACACATATGTTTTTATTTAGTGGATGGGATCTAGAGCTAGAGATCCTTTCTTTTACTAGCGGTTAGCATCTATTCCCAACTAGAATATACAGTTCATACATCAGATAAGCATTATGTATTAGCGCAGATCCAAAAAGAAGAGGAAGTTGACATATTAATTGCTTCAGGAAATGAGATGCAAGACTTACAAGGGAAGACTTGTGGAAAGTCCTACGGATAAGAAGAGAAAAGAGCTTAGAAGTGGATAAGAGTGTACAGTGATGACTAAGGTATGAGGTGATGAAACGGAGGAGCGATGAACGCGAAGTGGGGGCGTCAGTGTGTGCCGCTCGCTTTACACTCAGTCAGTCAGCAGGCCGGCCAGCCAGCCAGCCAGCCGTCGACGGTTGCGCCTGCTCAACCGGCTCGCTGGACGTGGATTGTGGAGCGAACTGGGCCATCGCCGATCGTAGAGACAACACTGAGGGAGAAAAACGCCACAGTGGATTGACTCGAGCGGATCCGCCTCGACAATGTTGATCAATAGATGGTGGAAAGAGTCGCTTGAAATCCAATAGTCTTCAGACTGCGGTTATTTACATGCGCCTCGATATCGCTCGATAATGTACTTGTACGAAACAGAAGCTTTAACATGAGCAGCGGCTGCGTGATAAATTTGGAAAATTTCAGTTTAATACATTGCGTCAGACGATAATATCGATTGATTTCTCTTCATGCACTAGCCCAGGAAATTGTGCTCCGCTCCCAATACACCTGCGCTTAGTTGACGTACCATACTTAGTTCTTCTGCATCAAAGGGGACCTACTCGTTTTCAAGATTAAGAGGAGGTTAAGAATTGGAGTGCTGAACAAACTCATATGGAACGGTTTCTTCAAACAGACCACAGTAAACAACGTAAACAGGAAGATAGGTGGGGGGAAAATGTAGTTGGAGGGAGCGAAGGGGAGTGGGGGAGGGAGGGGGAGGGCACTCAGTGGCGCCCTTATCACCCGACGCTCTAACTTACTTTTTTCTCTTAGCAACTTTAGTTAATTATAGTTATTTTAGTTTGCATGTTATAGATTCTCTAAGACTAATGGTTAAGCCTTATTGCCCCGACTGATGTGGTTATTTACTACGAGAAATAAGGGCGCCACTGAGTGCCCCCGCCAGCTACATTTTACCCCGATATCTGATGGGGGGTGGGTGCCAGGAAAAGATGTGTGCTGCAGCAGGAAATCGCTACACCTCCCAAAAAAAAATCAACCTTCTTTGTAATTAATTTGCCCGAATCGTTGCATTATTGGTGGAGTTGAGAGCAGTTCAGTGAACATTTCTATCAGCCACTACGTCGTTCAGAATGAACCATGGAGATCTGTGGAGACTGAAGAATAACTGAAAACTTCGCCGTACTACCTCATCGTTCTAAGAAAACTGAATTTTAAGAAGCTAACCAGGCAGAGTTACCGCGGTGGACATGAATAATTGTAAAAATAACTTTAGATCACTAAGCAGCTGGTCATCTGAAAGAAAACGTGCACTTAACAAGAATTTATTTGTCCTGGTGCGTTTCTATAGTGAAAAGCAGCAGTACATTTGTTGACTTAGTAAGGAAATTAAGGAAATAACAAATTACGCTTGATTGCTAAGAAGAAATGCTATCAGAACGAAAAACTGAATAACCAAATAAGATCCGATTGGCTTAAGGAAGAAAATGATAATAATGGTAAACTGACAGATTTGCATTTTTACGACGTAGTGAGACTGCTGCTGTGTACGCATAAATCGTAACGTCTTTTTAACGTTCAAAAAAGTGAATCACAACAATTAATCGGCCATGTAGCCTTCCAAAATATGCAAAGGGAGCTAGAAAACTGAACTCAGTATCAGATATACGAAGCCAGTGTTCTTTTTTATTTCAATAGATCCCCATAAAGGTCTTTATTGCATAGCGGCACAACCCAATACACATCTGAACAGGCTGATTTCCTGTTCCCTAGGATATATCACAGTGAATTTCTCCTAAACAAAAGCAAAGATTAATTACTTTCTTTCCAAACAGAGGTATAGACTCTGATATACACGGACTCTGAAAAACGCTATAGCTATGTGCATTCCTCTTTACAACCAAGTCGAAAATCTAAAAATTGCAGTGCATTTACATACATTCCACAAGTTGCGCGCCTATATTACATGAATTCGGACCACAGCGATATGTGCACCGAAATGACCCCGTAGAAGCAGCGTATCATAAAATGATCTTTTGATCTCTCGTGGTTTATAGACTTTGGGGTGTAGATTACGCGTATGAGCGTGGTCACGCTGAACCTTCCCCCCTCCCCCTACCCACTCCCTCTCCCCTTCCGCCCTAGTCGTCCTGAAAAAGAACGGTGGGAAAGGGCTTTAGTTCCTACGAGGCACAGTAGAACGCATCACCCTTACACATGCACCGCGTCTACGAGCAAACGGTAGGAGACAGTGAGGTCTCCTCAGCTGCCCATTCAAGTAAAACCAATGAAAAAGTAGCCGAGAGGACTGGAGCATGTACAAGGGTGCCGTGTTTTAACGTACCTCGTAGGGACAAAGGACATCGTTTCCCACAGCGTTTTTCAGAAAGAATAGGTTGCAGTTGAGCATGACCACATTCGCACTCGTAATCTACGGTCCGAACTCGTATTATTATTCGCAGAATATCCAAAAATAGAAGATTCCGTGATACGGCGCCTTTAATTTTACCGTCTGGCTCGAAATTTACCTGTTCTGCTGTAACGAGACATAATTGCCTGCAGTCACAAAGAAACTTGTTCGGTTATGGAAGAAATGCGCAGTTGTGGAAAAAACGAGGTTAGGACCCGCTTCACATTGTATTCCGGTTGGTAATTGCGACTGTATAGGCGACTGCGATGCGGGGCGCAACACGCAAATTGACCTTTAGCTGTCGAATCGAACGCTGACCACTGTTCCTCGCTGAAGCGTAAAGCTTAACCAAAAATATAATGTCAAACGCAGTCATCTGCTGAGTAATCCCTGGGCGACAGTCATTTCCAGTCAATATTAGAACCGATACGATTAGATCGGACTGTAACATCGAAATAACCACCTGGAAAACACGAACCACCCATCAGCGTGATTAGCAGCCACTCTGAGCTTTAATCAGACAGAGGCAACAATTTTTTCCGTTTCTTTATACCTGCGCTTCGTCTCATTGTCATCGTCTTGTTAGGAACATTTTGTCTCACAATTTACTATAGTGATAGATTTTTTCTAGGCCTCACTTTTTGACTCTATTATACTTTTGAAATGGCTCTCTTGGACCACCGAACATTTCATTCCCTTCTGGGGAGCTTGCCGAAACTAATTCAGCGGCGCTTAAAACATAGTAGAGTCAAAACAACATGAAGCACGGTGCAGTAGCGCAAGCGGTTGCGCTCGTTTGAGCGTGGCGGTTAGGATCGAGCGAGTATCCTTGCTACCACTGTTCATTGCTGCAGTTCGTGATGGCCCAATCTCGATTTCAACCGCTGTCTGCACCGTGCCGCTTCGAGCGCGATTGCTTACGCAACTGCACCATGCTTCATGTCGTTTTGAGCTCAATATACCTTAGGAATATGACAGACATAGCCAACATTTTTTCGGTTTTTTTTTTGCTCGCAAAATGCATCCATGCTAGCGCTTGGCATCCACTGCAATTACACGAGCGTAACCGACACCCTAGATGAATTGGGGCTGCACGCGATCTACAACTCACACAATGATAAGAATGGCAAAAGGTCACTGATAATTGTCAAACGCTCATTTCACTTGTTCATAATCGTAAAGGATAGAGAATAAAGTACACGACATTGATCAATTCCCTCTCTAGGATGCGCCTACGCGATCGACTTCAATTCGCTATCGTTTGGTGTTTTATGAAAGGGCTTATAGCCTATACAATGATTTACAGAGGCTCTCGATGAGATATTTGATGGCCAAAGACAGCAGCCGTTTTCCCAAGGTTTTGAAAAGGACGAAACGCCAGATTGCGAAAGAACAAAGCGAAAACCGTGACGATTTGTAAGGGAAAGTATTCTTGACTTAATCCGATACTTCGATGATGCATCTTCATCTTGCGGCTCCAGCATCGTCGTTTCATTCGTTTCTTTCCCACGCTAAGGTCATTGAAGAAGTGTTGACAAATTTCACAAATGACGGCGCTGACAAGGTCGAGATCGGCGATCCTGTGCAGTTGAGCGATTAGCAGATTAGTTCGTATTTTTGAGCGAGATCATGATGGGTTGTGAATACGGTCTATGATGATCTCCCTCAACTGATCTCAAGTACTTTTCGTTCACAACAGCAAATGTCCTAATACCCTAGATATGATCAAATTTTCTCAAAATGTGATTTTACCACTATCGATCATCTACATTTGGGCCATGAAGACGTGAAGAAAGGAAGTTGTTCGAAGAAAAAAATTGTGAGTTGATCCCTAATTTTTGAATCCGCTGATTACGATCACTACAGACGATTGGTGCAAACACGAGGAACCGCGAAGGGGTTGTTTTTGGTTTTTCATGTCCTATGACTGTTTTCTTCTTCTTTTTTTCTTCCTCTTCGTTTAGCATGCATGACTAGGATTGCTTCACTCTCGTAGCAAAATCCTCTTTCATTAGTATTAGAAATGACTGTAAAAAGGTTCGATGGTGCAAACCATCTAACTAATGTGATTATTTTGCATGATTCCCAATGTATTAACACGTATGGGAGCATCTCTACACAACATTTGACGAGATGACACACTATTCAATCCTTATGTAGAGAATAACGTAAGTTTTCCTATGCGCTTCACTGCCACCACTTCTAATCTCTTTTTAATTAAAACTACCCGTTTTTGCGGCACTTCAACCGGCTGAAAGTATTACGGTATTACGGATGCTTCGCTGCAGGAGCAAACAGATAATGTTGATGGATTACACCAAGAAATAGTTCCCAGTTCAACCTCATAGTAGTTTAGTTCGCAATTCATTTTTGGCAAGAGAACTAACAGATTCACTCCACCGCAGTGCTGAACGTGAGGCGCAATCCAGCCTATCTATATCATTCTTTCAGTGAAAGATTCAGTTAGGGATCCGCTAGTTTATTGGTGCACTGAAATGTAGCATTTGGAAAAAAGGTAACATACTTAATAGGCCATATATTCCACTAATCAAGTTCTAAAACCATTTGTATGCACAAGAGAGGATTCATCGATATGAAACAGAGTTCACAGTGGGGTTAAAACGACATGAACCACGGTGCCGTTATGTAGGCAGCCTGAAGCGGTGCGATGGAGCGTAGCAGTTAGGATTTAGGGGGATCCTTGCTGACACCATTCCTCGCTGTAGTTCGCGATGGTCCCACCTCCATTGCAACCGCTACGTTTCGCCGCACCGCTTCGGGCGCAGCTGCTTACGCACCGTGCTTCGTGTCGTCTTGACCCACCCGGGAAGCTAAGCTGTGCAGCGCAAAGTGCAAGAGGTGATTGCACTTGAATTAAAATGGGCCAGAAAATTCGTAATTTCATTAAAAAGGAGAAATTTACGCTCTCATCATATCCAACTTATCTCTCTGAACACCAATATCTTTTGAGGCTTTTTATTCGTTTCTGATTTTCATATACACAGAAACAAAAATCCAATAAATAATAATAATAAAAATAATGAGTAGATAATTTGAGATAATCAAAAAGAGATTGTGCATCAGCACATTCCAATTCGCAAATCCCGCGGATTGAATAGTCCGTTACCGTTACCGTGTACATATTAGTCCCGCTATACATTTTTTTTAAAGATGTATGCTCAGAGCGGCTGAAGCGAAATCTGTATGAAATTCGGCCGTGACAGCGCGATCGATAGTTCAAAGCTGCCCTAATGTCATCCAAACCTTTCATCCCTCCAGAATCGATTAATTGGTACTAGACTTGACGAATCGGCTAACCACCGAAAGTCATTGTATAGGTCAGTTACACGTTCGTAACCTCAAACGATTCTGAATTAAAGTCGAGCGCGTAGGTACATTCCCAAAGGGATTGATCAACCCTGTGAACTTTATCCGCTTATGCGCAGACATCCTATGAGATCTTGGACAAATGTCATGTATATGGTCAATTTTTGGACGAGAGGACATATTTGTGTGAATTTGATTACATGATGCACCGGCCACTTCCAATTATTATTTGGCGATACTGGACAGCCTCATGTCCATGCGCCCACGACGATTTTCTGACGAAAAGAAAAACGCTGTCCAGCAGAAGCAAATGTAGTGCTAAGTTTAAATGGCGTACTTTACATTCCAAACCAAGTTCCATCAGAACCATTTGGATGTCAACAGCATCAAAAGATGGATGAACTTATGGAACACGGAAAGCGAGTCTGGTTTGCCGAGAAGCATAAGGCGACCGGTCGAGGAGCACCCCTTGCAGAGGTTAAGGAAAGTTGGTGAGATGGAGATGAACGAACATGCCTCACGATAAATCGAATGCACAATTACAGCTTTATTGACATCTTGTAATTTACCTCAAGCAGATAGACAGACATAGCCCGGTGGTAATAGGTTCTCCGTCATACCTACATAGTCAATGGCTCCAAACATTCCTATACTAAAACAGCCTTTCACCCCTCCGGCGTCTATAAATTTGTACTAAACTTGCCTGGAATGGTAAGGACATTAACTTCATACAACGAATAACCGCTGCTAGACATTGTTTACCGCATACACTTGCATTAAACTTCAAACGGTTCTGAATTCAATTCGCACGCATTGCCGCATCCGAAAAGGATTAATTCCAAGTGGTTTCCGAAAGTTTGAGATATTGTTTGGTGGGGGTGAGACGAGTAGTAGTTTACTACTTGAACCACCTTGTTTGCACATGCTCTATACTTTTTGCTTCTATAGATAAATGATGCTCTGCTTTTCGTGCACACAGTCCTCCCAATCGTAATATAAATACTACAAATGGAATTAAGCTCACATATTCCAGAAACCTGTCCTGGTGTTCATAACGAGTTCCCTTAACAACAACTCAAAACAGTAATCTTTGAAATCACTTTTGCAATGCATAGAATCATGTTCCTTCCACTGAAAGAGAAATTATCCTTAAAAATGCTCTATAAGCTAAGTTTGCACCTTCACAATAATTATCATGTACATACATACATACATTTACACACACCAGCGCCTATACCAGTCGTAAAATAACGCACTACATTGCTTTCAAATAGGCTCGAAAACAAGCACACTCAACATATGAATGAGTAAGAAAGAGAGAAGAATAAATTCAAATAATTGCATCAAAGAAGCATGCATATTGATTGTCAATCTATACAAGATGCACAAGCTAATTACCAGTGCAGTAGAAAACCGTACAAACTGCAAAATTTCGCTGAAAAAAGGAAGACACAAGCAAAGCAGCAAATTTTTTCTGATGTATTCTGAGTTGACTTGAATTACATCGAACTGCGAAGCTAAAATTAAAAAGAAAAGAAATTCGCAGAGATGCTGTTGAAACAGTGCATGAGAACATGTAAAAGCAGGTAGTCTTCACGAATGCTCACTACAAGTTGCCCTTAACACAAGAAATTCAGTGAGATATGTAAGACAAGACTACTCAGCAAGATGTTCCTCCAAAGAGTGCTCGAGCGATTGCATTAGTATCGGTACTTGCACTAGTGCTCGCTCCACTAAATCGGCCAGCTCCAGGATATGGTGGCGCGGTCGATCTATCCTCTTCACGGTCTGTTACCAGCTGTTTCTGAGCCCATACGATCATTCGCAGCAGCGCCTCGAGACGAGGAGCAGCCGGACGATTCAGTGCTCGAAGAACGGCTCCATTAACTTCAGTTGATACCTAAAGCAATAATTCAGAAGCAGGTAAAATTCAAAAGGCGAGAAACTCACCGCTCTCGAACTTGTAAACATTTCGTAACTTTCGAACAAAACAGACAGTTCTATGAATACTTGGAACCGATAACTTTGACAAAGGTTTCCATTTTGGGAAAGCGCGACAATAGACAATATTTTGAGGGTACAGCAAAAACAATCAGGCTCATGTTGCACAAAAAAGGAACAAATACAAGAGAATAAAAAGGCTAGTTGAGGAAAGGTTTCTTTTTCTGATGGGTCCAGATCACGAATATCATTACATTCTTTCTTTCCCAATGCAGAACTCGCTAAAAGAATTTATTCTTCGAGAGCTTTGCATTCCGAGAATAGATTCTTCTATTCATTTCATTTACATTTTTATCACTGCATCATCTTCCAAACTGAAAATCATCTTCTTCTTTCTCATTGTGTCCTAACAGAAATCTTCCATTCCGAATCACTCAAAAGACAAAAATAGACTAGTTTATCCAAGTAATTCTCGGCGCTCCTTACAGAGTGTTCATGGATTTAACTTATTCTTGGACGAAAACAATATAGTTCCAGATACATGCACAATACCCACATCACAACAACTATCAGCAGCGAGAAAGCAGCGACGATGCAAGAACACGTGTGTTCCGGAGCTGATACTGTTTTTAAAGCCACCGATTACGCACTTCATTGAATGTTGAAAGCAAGAGGTTATCCCTTTCCCTCTCCCTAGGTCCCAATGGCTGCGCTCCACCACACCGTTTCGAACGCAAGCGCTCACAACAACTTCAGGTTGTTTTTACTCGACTATACCGCGATGGAGCTGAACAAACTAGAAAGTAGCAGTCCTTAAATGTTCAAAAATACCACTTCGAAAGCATAGGGAACATATCGCAAAAGTTGTCAGAGCTATTTTCGAGGTCGTGCATATACCCGATTTCTCAGTTCAGATTGACAACTCTGTTAAAGGCAGCATAACACGAAATTGACGATGCTGGGATATCATCAGATGGAATTAGGAATGTATATCACGAGCATGAGCAGGGTCATAGTCAACTTCCTCAAACTGTTCTGAAAAACGGCCTTTGTGATCGAAGTTTCCTACGAGGCTCCTAGTAACACATTGCAGAAAAACAGGCGTACGCGTCGCGCCTGTCAGAAAGGATAAAAGTGCTGCTGATGCTGTAGGAAATTTGGATCGCTAAGGCCGTTTCCAACACCGTTTTCCAGTACAATTACTGATAATTGGAGGTGATCGCGCTCATAACCTTGATATGCAACTCCCAGCCCTATTTGTGTGTGGAGAGATTCCAACATCGTCCATTTTGTGGCGTGTTGCTTCTATATAGCACAGCGAAATATGGCTACGTAAAAAAGTTGAAATGTGATACACGCTTCCGCGAAAAGCAATATTTGGCATCATGTCATTAAATCATTTCTAACGAATTAAACGAAAGTCGAAACTGGACCCAAATTTTTGAGCTAATGATTAAACTTCCAGGAAAGCGCCATAAAAAATCTCACCATCTGTCTTTGAGATTGATCCAGTAGCTTTCCAAATGGACTCTCTGCAGGTTTCTCAAATGCCAAAAGCGCAAAAGTCTTCTCCAGCCTATCCAGCTGAGAATCCGTTAGGGTTGGGTCATTCGACAGATTTTCCTGGGCATAATCCAGAGATTTCTCCATTTCTCTGCAATCGAACAAGTTGTTAACAAAAACGAAAATGCGGAATAGTACTCAACTTACCCTCTCCTAATCATTTCTATAATATTTTGCTGCATAAGGTGAAAACGGACCTCTCGGTTCTCATCCAGAAGATTTGGACATAGCTCTTTTACCTATAATTGTAGTAAAACTGAATATAAATAAGAAAACACATTTATATGAATCGTTACCAGTCGCAGTGCATCTTCCAATCTCCCCTCAATAATTGCACACCTAATGTTCATGCGCGCATCCAAATTTTTAATATCGTCCTTCGGCAATTCCAGGCCAGACTCCTGACACAACAATTCTGCCGCCTGTAATAATTTCTAATAAACATACATCTATACGGCATAACATATGTCGGAAGTAAGTAAGACAGTTGTCCATTTCAAGCACTCAGCAGAAAATCCTGAGAACTTCGAGCTGTGCAATTGTTAAGGGTCGAAGATAATTTTCACCTCTCTATATCCTTCTGATATCAAATAATCCACTATAAGTTTTCCCATTTCTTGTGATGAAGGAATTGGAGCGGGATTTGCTGAAAAAAGTAAAGCTGATATCAGGACCTTTAAAAACGAAATTGTGACTGTGCACATGTTATTACACCTTAGAAAAAGTAAAAAAAAATCATGCATCTATCCGAGCAAAGCGAATTAACATGCTTTCGAAATTCTGTTCAGAAAGACATTAGAGCTCGTACGTCTGTTTTTCTCGTCCGCATCCTCGCTAGCGCTCGTCGAGTCTGTGACGTCATCATCCGAAGAATCTTGTGTGCTGTCGGTCGCCATGTCTTCATTCTAACAAAATTCATAAGTGATAACAGACCAAAATAACAAAATAGAGCTAGGCGCATACATGTGAGGAATACGCGAATGGATCATCGTCCCCATCTGAATTGTGCTCTTCTTCAACGTGTGCGACAGGATCGGGAGCTGCTTCTGCAGCAGCAGGAGCTTCTTCGGCTGGTGCTGGGGCCGCCACGTTTGCTGGAGGTGGGACGGCTGAAAAACGTTTTCGTTACGGTTTGAGTTCAGCTGAAGTTAAAGCATGCAAAAAAAAAAATAGTGGCGCGAACAAGCGCGGAGACGTACCTGCTTGTTCTGGTGTGCTGGCACGAGATGAATCGCTGTACACTGCGCTGCTACCCGAGTACGAAGAAGAGGAGGACATCCTGCAATATGCATGGAATTCCAGCTTCATGCAGTTAAGGCTTGTGGAGAAAGCCATGAATCGATCAGCGAAACGTTAAAAAAAGGAATCCCGTAGAGAATTCGCCAGAGTTGACGTCTTTCTTTCTTTATGATACATTCGGCAAATTCCCCCTGGTTTACATTATAAAGGGAATGAGCAAATGTGAACTTTCTCTTCAGTCCGGAAAATCGCCCAAATTATTCGAATTACTTGAACCATGTTTAATAATTTTCGTGTTTGGTCAAAACATCCAAATGAATCGAGTTTTTAATGACCTTACAGCACGTTTGATACGAAATAGTAAGAATACGAAAAAAAAATGCGTCGGAAATGACTGAAAAATAAGTATAGAAGAAGTAAGTGCAACGATACAATGATGGCAACCAAGCATTTATGCCCTACGCGTATGTTTTTCTTGCTCATTAATCTAACAATTCCAGCTTTTTCAATGTGATACGAAATAATAGAACAAGAAAAAAGCGACTTTTCACCAAATGTATAGGATTTAACGTACTTCTCGAATGTTCTATGCAAGTTTTTGGGACTACCACCGTTTTCCAATGGACGAACATCATCAAGCTAGGCACAGAAATTGGTTCTGATGGGAAAATATTCCTTTTAAAATCAAAGTGAATCTTCCATACTCTGCGGTTTCACATCACAACTTCAATTAGAACAGCACATATCAATTCTGAGACTATTGAAAAATGGAAAACCGAAATCCTGTGGGGATATTTCCCACTGATCGGACAAATCCTATTTTCTATGCGCATTATCTTAGGATAGAGACAAACGAACAAGTCATCAGCGACATCTCCACCCTATCGGACCTCCCTGATTAAGAGGCTCCTTATAATGGCGCGAAAGAGCACGAAATAGAATGTTAGGGTAACAGTAAAGGGATAAAATGTAGTTGGGAGGAGGGCACTCAGTGGCGCCCTTCTTTCTGGAAATAAATAGCTAAATCAATCGGGACCCTAATACCTTAGCATTAGTCTTAAAGGATCTATGACATGTAACCTAAAGTTACTAAGAGAAAAAGTAAGATAAAATCTTACCCCAGTAAAGCTACCAATCACGATTTTCTGTGATTTTTCAAGCAACCAAATTAACGTGGACTTAGGCAATCGCAAATCTTCAGTTCTAAACTGCTAGAAGCTTCTTTAATTTGAGCATTTGAGTAGGGGTACATTCAAATGCTCAAGTTAAAAAAACGTTTTAGTTCGACTCTAGAAAAAAACATCAACCGCCAACTGCATAGAACTCGGATGGATGCGACAGCCGAACCACGCCTGTCGTATTATTATTGCAGCGACTGCATCGACACACAACGTATTTGCATTACGACTTATGTTTTTTGAATTTCGTTGAATTCTTGTATATTTCTTGTGGAAGGGTGCGTCCAAGGACTTGATTTATTTCCTCATTTCTCGTCCTCCTACCTGTTTGGAGTCTTCAGATGGCGCAAACGTTTGCGGTTAGTCTATTTGTTCATTCATTCTTAGATTATTTTAGGTTATCTTTGTGTCCGAGTCAGGTAACGACTGGATTCTTTCAGTGCCATCCACTTTCTACTCTCCCTCGTGTACACAACTTCGCTACATTGAACCCTTCCCTCCACTTTCAGCAAAGACTTGTGATAGCGTCGAAATTTCAGATAGCAGTTGCTGTAGCGAATAATCATGAGGTTCGTTATATTTGTGTCTTTAAGATATCTTATCTCTAGAGACATCTCATGTGTGAATATTTTCGAGGTTATTCTGTGGCAAAACAAGGAATGTTCTTTTTTTAGTAGAAGTGTCGTCATCTTGATGTATCTTTTGAGATCTCCACATATTTCTTTATAGTGACTCCATTTTAAGCTAAAAACAAACGCGGGAACGTTCAAAAATCAGTGAAGTGGTCGGGAAATGGTTCCTTGATCATTTTAGTACTTCTATCCTTACTTTTGACTAGTTGTTGGGTCAAATTTAGCAATTGTGAATAGTGGAAACGACTTTAAAGATTTACTGCTTTTACTGTTCTTGTCCAATACAATATACTATGCTTTTTTTATACACAGATATTCAAATAGGATATGCTCAACTATAGATATACATGCTTATTTCGTACTCGTTAATTTGAAGAACGTTGTAATGCTAATTCGCTCACATTGAGCTGACCTAACCTGCATTTCCTAAAAAAAAAAACAGTTTTTTCCACTTTTGAAAATATTTCGCTTGGAGATTTCCCTCTCTTTTGCCTTATTTTGGAGGCCTAGATAACCTCCTCTTTTTTATGATGACAGGATTTTTTTTGTCGATTAACCAGTCCGCGTTGAACTTCAATATTTTCAGCTTGTTGCATTTCGTAGTACCATCGTCCATGAACAAAGTGGTGGAGCGTCGATCGATACTAATAATATTCAGACCAAAGTGACTGTATTGGGATCACAGGTTAGTTCTCCATTTGAGAAACTTCTTCCTTTATTCTTTATGTATTTTTTGATTTTTTTTTCAGTGGGAAATTGTCAGTATTGGACTGAATGCCGATGAAACCCTTCTTGGAGCACTTACTCATAATCAGCATGGTTGTTTCGTCCATATTTATGATGTTCTTACGTTGTCAGTTGACGTTATCGGAGAGGTTTGTTTTTAGTAATACGTATGTTGCAGTTCATCTGATGTCGATTCTCTTTCTAGGCAATTTCTCTGTGCACTATTCGAGTAGGAAATTCGGCTTCCAAAGGCATCGCTTTTGAGTGGAATCCAGCACTTTCAGACATGTTTGCAGCATCCGACAACGATCGGACTTTGAGCATCGCCAAGGTTGATATGTCGGTGAGCAAATTGTGTGATAACACATTCTACATATAGGTTTATTTTCTATCGATGTTATTTTCACAGAATCAGTCGAAATACAGTATTCTTGGAGAAAAGAAGCTAGAAGCAAATATTAACGAAATCTCCTGGAGTCCAAAAGGTAAACAACTTGTCGTTGGCGACGCTAATGGAAAGATTTTCCAATTGAAGCCCGAGCTTGAGGTTGGCCTTTCCATCTTTCATCCCGCTTTTCTTTCATATGAGTCAGACTAAAATGATTTTTTAGCTTGTACGCGCTACCAATGCTCCAGAAAGTGCTGGTGGTCTGGCTGTGACAAGTTTGAGCTGGCTCTCTACTACAGAATGGCTTGTTGCATATGTAAATGAGCAGAGATCGAACGGAGGAGCATTTATGTTGAACATTAAAAAGGTAAGGGTTTTTTTTTGTGTCGCCTGTACAAACTTATAGTATGACTCAATTCAGTTCAGATACCATATGACAGAGTGAATTTATATTTATTAGGGCAAAGCTGATTAGATTTGTGATTCATTATCATTTTTCTTCAAACGTTTCAAAAAAAAAACTATTTCAAATCATAACAAGCTATACAATCCATTTTTCGGTGGTCGAGTTGACTGACGCTAGAGAAAAAGTCATAGCAGATGGAAACACCGGTCATATCTCTTGCTGCTATTACTGAGTATCCCTTGATGAATGGTTGTAATTAAGGACAAACCGCCTTCGTGGACTCCGATGAATCTATCTGGTCAGTTTTCGTTTGGAGAAACAAGACGCCTTCTGGTGGACTGGAACGTGGCTATAGTGGCATTGCCTGGCCCCGGTCAACTTCTCGGGGTTTGCAAGCCACCCAACGTAAATGTGACTTTAATTTTCAATATATTATCTTACGTTTGTTCTAAAGCCATAATCTTTTCCTAATCTTTTCTTGACACAGGCCTGGTCGACCATACCGCTGGCATCATTACCCCAACCATCACCAACCAGCTTTCTTTGTGGGATCGCAGTTGATCTTTCCATGCAGTCTCCAATCGCTCTCGGTAGGAATACGCAATTTCAATTTCTTACCTATTTATAAAAATTTTGAGCCTTTGTTAGGTGATGGATCCAGTCGTCGCCTTCCTCTAATTCTTGCATTGAATAGTGATGGCTCGTTGCGATCGTTCAAGCTCATGCCTCCTTCAAAGGATTACCCTGATTGTAATGTGTAAGCTCTTACAACTTACAAATATTTTTGTTAGGACGTAGTGTTTTCAGTATTCGCACTATTTTTTTTAGAATTTTTTCGGTATTATGTTTCCTCACAAGTAGTGCGAGTATAAGGACCCAAAATGTGTAGTACCGCTATAGTAGCATAAAACACATTTTTCTTTATCATTCGATAACGATCAAATCATTTCAAAGCCTTTATTTTTGCTTCCAATCGCATGCTTTTGATTTTTGATGCTACAATTCTTCACAGTTATCTTTGCAGTCTCTACAAGCCATTGTGCAATAACTTCTGTAACTTCTTCGTTTAGGTCGCTGGTTCCCATAGATGCCGGCAAAATCAAACAAGGACTTCGCGCAGTTGAACCGAACAGTAGTCAAAAGATATTGTCTGAAGCACCCTCTGTAGCCCCACTCTCACAATCTACGACTCCAATAACTGGTCTTTTCGCGAAGATGGGGGAGCAAAAGTCATCAACCAGTCCTTTTTCAACAGTACCGCCAACTGGTGGTTTGTTTGGCGGATCTAACGTAGCTACGCAGAGTCTTTTGAATGTTGGAACAACGTCTGGATCAATGATCCCCTCAACGCAGCCTAGCGGGACTGCTTTCGCCACTTCTCTACCTCCAGCGCAGACAACTCCAAAATCTTCGCTTACTCAGGCTGCAACCAACGTTTCGTCAGGTACTTATTTGATAATATTGTAAAAAAAAAACTTTGAAATTCCGTTGAACTTTGTTCTTCATCCAGCATTTTTTAAAATCCTCTCCTGCAGACTTCTTGATTTATTTCCTTCATCGATATGGCATATAATATGAGTTGTTTCGCAGCTATCATAATATATTCCACGTTCTAGTCTTTGAAAAACCTTCAACTACTCCGGCTCTACCACAGCAACAGATTGTCAAACCCACTGCACTGTCGGGACTTACAACGGCGCAACCGCCTTCTTTGTCATCGATTACGCAAGAGGTAGGTGTGTTGTTCGTCACGTCATGTTTATTGTTATGAAAAAATAATTGTTAGAAAAAATTTCTAGAAAACTGCTCTCGACATAGCTGAGGCAACTAAGGCTGCAATTTCTGTTGCACGTTCTTCTGCGAAGGACTCTGTAGAAAAGTTCAGCAAAGCGTGGCGTGACTCACATAAGGACTTACATTCATTTTCAATCAACTGGCAAAAATCTGGAAGTGCTATTGATGAAGCTAGTACGTTATAACATCGTCCCGTGCTGCAATTTGAAGAAAGAAGCACATGTTTAGTTTCGTCTTTGACTCATGCTGAAAATTCGGAAACCGCTGATGAGATTCAACGCATGGTTGTCGAGCTTGATGAGGAGCTATGCGATATTTTGCGGCTCATTACAGGTAATTTGTTTGAGTTACTTAATCAATTTGATACTTAATAAAAGTCTGTAAGAATTGGAATTCGGAGTACTATTTATATTTGTTAGTAATTTTAGAGAAAAAAGAAATGATAAAGGAAAAAACGGCAACCTACAAAGAATCCAGGGATATTGAACTGAGCTATAGACAACCACTGAATCTTTTAGAGGCTCGTATATCTTAGAAATTCTACTTCTTCAGCATTCTGTAAACAAGTTTATTGCTATTGCATTATAGAGAACTCAGTCGGATAGTATCATGCAGAAATTCGAAGATTTCACCATAAAACTTCATGAAGCAAAAAAGCTGTTGGCAGACACCAAAAAGATTTCGGTGAGAATGTGGTTCGTTTGAGTTTTGTTGAGCAATTTTATAGTTTTTTTTTGTCAGACTGCCTCGAAACCTCGACGTGTGTCGCATTTTGATCCGAAATTTGAAGGACGAATTCATGAAAGCATGAAGAACATGGCGCGTTACTTTGCTATAGTTCGAGCTCGAGTGGATGATATTGAGCGGAAGGCGTTGCACATTACTACACAAAAACAGTAAGTTTTGCATAAGAAAACCTTTTTGTTTTACAACTCTCCGGTTTTTTTTGTGGGCGTCTTTACCCTAAACAGATTATTCTAATGATGCCTTTTTATATGTCGTGATTTGAAAATATCATCGTCCTAACTATTCACACTCCTACCGATCCCTCTTTTGATGGCACTATTATCGCGTTCACTTTGACTGATCTGCTTTTTCGTTGCAGATTGAACTCCAATACTACAATAGCCAACCAGTCACTCTCGAATTCAGTAGTAGTTGATCATGTGGCCTATGGAGAAGTACCATCTTCCATCTTTATAACCCCTAGGCCGAAGCCTATAGCCTTCGAACGAGGAGTTTCGAAGTCCCAACAAAGAGCGAAAATGTTGGAACTCATGGCGACCAGGGTTTGTTGTAGTGAACTTGCTGCGCAAAGAAACGTAAAGGACTTCACACTTATCAAACTTATGGAATTTATTCTTAGAAGGAGGTGAAAACTATAACGAAGAAGGTGGAACTGATGCGGATTGATTGCGGTGCTAGTGATGACACATTGAGTTCTTCCTTCCTCAATGCTCCTAATCTTGATACCTCTTTGCTTCAGAAGGTAAGTAAACAGAACAGAATTCCGACATTTTTGATATTGGTTTATTTCTTGAATTCCTAGATATCCTCTCCGCTAAAAGTGAAACCTGTTCTTACTATGCGGAATGCCAGCACCCAAGCGGATGTACCTTCTGTCGCGCCTCCCACTTTAGCGCAGACTCATTCTGGTTTGTACCTTCAGTTTATTATAGCTCTTATTTTTTGGTGTGATATCTTCGGAAAGGGAAAGGTGAATCCCGAAGGAATTTCTTTGAGTGCGTTACTTCGATTAATTACTTTGCTTAATGGTTTTGGGAACATTTTAGCGTATTCATTCACTTTTTGGAAAGTGAGGAAGCTTCAAAACTTCAGCTTTGTCTTTGCTACATAAGATTTCGGGATTTCCAAGAATGTATCTTACCGTTGAACTGAATAGTACGAAAGATCAGATTTTTCCAGTCTCTTCCGCACTATCCTCATTAGCGACAAGCAAACAGGCCATCACAAATGCAGCAGATATCTCAAAAACCGTTGATGATAAGAAATTGAATAGTTAGTTATTGTTAAGCTGGTGATTTGCGAATCTGTGTCTATTACTCTTTTTTTAAGGCACTGGAATCGTTCCGCTTGCAACTTCTACTCCAGGATTCAAGCTGGGAGAGGTGTGTATGTTTTTGGTATGGAGAGAGGAAAGAAGATAACATTGAAGTGTTCTAGAATCCGCTGAAACCTAGTGGCTCTTTGTTCTCATCTACAGTCGCCTCTGCTACGCCGCACGTCAGTTCTGCGGGATCTCTTGGATCCGCTTCGACTGAATTAAATCCGCTGGGTGGAAAGTCGATTTTTGGAGGGCTGCGTAAGTGTTTTGAATATCTTCTCTATATCATTTTCTCCGTTTCTGTTCATCACAGTTTTACGGCCTAATTCGAATCTTTCAGAGTCGACAGTAAAACCGGCTTCTTCGTCTGCAGATTCGCAGCCTTTATTCGGTAATCTTCTTTTTATCTTCTTTTAATTGCTCTTGATATCCACCAAATTAGGTTCGGAGTTCAAGACATGGATTTTTGTTTTCAATTCTCTTTTCTGTTTTTTAAAACAATTTGATTACTTTTCAGCGTCAACTCCCAAAAATACTACAACAGCCGCTAGCGAATCAAAGTCTTTATTCGGTATATTGTTTGTTTTGCATTTATTTGCTTAATTTTTCCATGTAACTAATCTTTGTTTTATACGCAGGTGGATTAGGCACTCTTACTGGCACTCTTACTGCTGAGAAAAAGGATGAAAAGAAAGGGTCGTTGCTTTTCAATAATTTAGGTAGAACATTGTATGTTGGATCATATTATCATTTTTACACTCATCGTTTTGAGGATCAACTGTTACTGCAGAATCTGAAAAGAAGGAAGAAAAGAAGTCTCTCATATTTGGAGCTCTAGGTCTGCTTCTTATCAGGAATTTGTCTGATGTTTCAGTACTGTAAATGTGTTTTAGGATCCACCAATAATATTACGTCAGAAAAGAAGGATGATAAATCACCGTCTTTATTTGGTAGCAAAGGTAGTTGATCTCGTTGATTTAATGCATAGTAAAATAAAAGAAAAAATGTTGTCTTTTTTCTTTTTTATTGTCCGAGTATTATAGTTTCTACTGAATCTCCTACGGCTGAGAACAAGGAAACAAAACCAACATCGCTATTCGGTGGGACAGGTCAGTGTCACATTGAGCCTAGAGTATAGTTTCTCTGTTTTTATTTTCCATCTGCTTACCACGTCGAACGTTAAGCTAACCAAACAACGCCGAAGTCAATTTTCGGTGGTGATTCATCGGTAAAGCCGCTTTCCTTCGCCACTTCGCAACCAGACAAACCATCGGGATCCGAGAACGAAAAAGACAAGAAGGGTAAGCTTCAATGGCTGAAGTATGACTGCACCCGTTGCGGATATCACCTATGAAAGCGTCTTTCAGATGAAAGTGGCGACACAAAGGTTTTGGAGGCGAAGGTTCCAGAAGTAAAGTCTGGAGGTATGTTACATTTCAGAATATCTCCCCTCTGTTGCCGTGAAGAGGATCACGTCTCATTTGAAATGTCTATATTTGAAGTAGTATAGATTATGACACGAGCTCCTGTCTGTTGTTAGTTAGCAACTAATCAAAGGTTTTGCGAGACTATGTAAAGTTTCTTCTAGTATTGGATTCCCCTTACGGATTCGAATGAAGTGTTATGAGGTCATAATTAGTTTGCGACTAGTAGAAAACATCTTATTTGTGGCTTGTAAGTCTTTGGGAACGTCATATGATAGGTGGGGAGCTAATTTTTTTTTCTGGAGTTGTGACATTCTTTGAAATCAGCAGAGTACAAAATCAGTCACGATTGGAGAAGATAACCATATTCATTCCGCTTTTGAATCGCGTTTTAAATGGAAAAAATGTCTTCTATACCGTAAAATGATGCTCCTTACATTCCTAACTGAAATAGGTAGAATGAACGGTTTTAGGATACCGTAAGACATTGAGTTCACTCATTGTGGAAAGGTTTCTCTGACTATTTTCATTTTTTTCCAGTTTTCTCTCAGGAAAATAAGCTATTTTCCTGATCTTTCCTTTCATTATAGGTTCTCTGTTTTCTTCTACTGCTCCAGCCACTACAACAGTAACCACAACGACGACAACGTCTAACATATTTGGCAGCTCATCAATCATTTCAACTGCTCCTTCATCTACAAGTGCTACGACGACCTCGTCAAGTATTTTTGGTGCTCCTTCAGTTCCAACAACTACCACGGCTACAACAACACCGTCTAGTATATTTGGTGCACCGAAAACCACCACTTCACAGCCTAGTGCATTTGGAAGCCTTTTTGGTGCGAAGGATTCTGGAGCTGGTTAGTAGATTTAATATTAGCGTAACTCTAGTTTTTTAAGTTAATAGTATGGTCTGATTTAGCACAAGGAGCCTCTTCTGCATCAAATACGGTGACATTTTCATTCAAACCCAGAACTGAAGCCGAGGCTAGTCAGCCAACAGCTTCCTTTACGTTTGCACCCAAGCCCAGTGGAAGTAGTTTAGGTGAGAACTCGAATTGGTCTGGTAGAAAATCTCTTTCTATTTCTTTAAAGGTTTTGCTGCCGCTGCTGCAGCAGCAGCTAGTACAGATAATGATGAAGGAATGGATGACGATGGTGTCACTGGTGCTACTCCTCAAGGAACAAGTAGTATATTCGGTGGAGGTTTCATGAGGTAGCGATTTTATCATTATTTTTTGTAGAAGAAGCATCTGAAATACGGGTATAAATGATTTTTATAGCGGTATCGGTTCGACGACGGGCACAAATGCTAACAAGAACGTCTTTGGAATGGGAACAAGTAATCTAGTGAAAAATACAACAACTCAACCTACGACCTCACTATTCAAAGGAGGACAAACATCGGTGTGTTTTTAACCGTTCCCCATCCACTGAGGTTCTTCTTTTCTCATTTTTTTTTCTAAATGATATCCCCCACTTATTTTCGTTCATAGCTGTTTTTTTCAGTTATTTGGTGCTAACCCACAGTCGTCATCTTTTGCTTCTGCTGCACAACAAGCCGCGCAATCCAACACATCTCCATCGTCAGCTATGTCTAAATCGGTAATCCAGTGTACATTTAATCTCAATTTTCTGACAAATCCAAATAGCCAATGTTACGTTCGTGCTCAGGTGTTTGGCGGCTCTCCTAAATTTGGTGGACCTCCTGTTTTTGGTGGAAAACCTGTATTCGGATCTCCTACGACGCAACAAACGAGTGCTTTTGGTGGAGCGTCTGCAACTAGCGGTGGATTTTCATCGTGAGTTATTTGTTGACAAGGTTGATATGGATTGATTCTCACTCAGCGACAGTAACTGAATTTTTCAGATTCTCCGGGAATAAAAGCCTGTTCGGAGGTGCCACGTCGGGCAGCAGTTCATTATTTGGGGGTGGAACGTCTAATCAAAGTCAACAGAAAAGCTCACTGTTTGGAGGCGGCCAGCCTAGCAGGTATTAGTTTCACCTTTACAATAAAGTTTCTATAAGTGTTGCGACTCGGGTTGTGGCTTTTGCCCTGCTCCTTTCCTCTCGCTCCTTGGGCGCCTTTTTTCTTCCGACCTGGCTATTACTTTTGTTCGTTTCTTGGGGAAACTGGACACTACAGTGGAAAACTCCGGCCGCGCGCGCGGCCTACCACTCCGGTTCGCTCTGCTTTTAGGCCCCAGGGCAAAGAGCGCAGCCACTGCGTCAATCATCAACAAAGCTCAACGCTCCATAGCCTGGCTCGGGGCTCCGATGAATCGCCGCCGCCCGCTGCACTCACATAAGCTTTATAGTAAAGTTTCCTACGACAGTTATGTTTCTTTCTTTTCAGTTCATTCAGCACCTGGCGCTAGAATTCCCATATGCTTGACGATCGTTTATGTCCATGTTCAATTCTTTTCGCTATTCCTTCCTTTTTCTCCCCGTGCTGAGTTGTTCTGTTTGGATTTTGAGAAAATTTTATAGATGTTACTGAAGGTGTCCTTTCATGTTCGATTACCAGTCTCTGTCTTCTAGTGCTGATTAATTGTTTTATATAATTTAATTAATTAATCTTTTAATTTCCTCTGAAGTATTTTCTAACATGTTGCCAATGTGATGATGTAATTACCCGACATTTTAATTTTTTTTATTGAGAAATTACTTAAAACGGGCTTTGAGTATTCTTCGTAACTTTTTTGGGTCGAATAAAGGATTATTGTCGAAGTCTGTCTACGTTCAAGTGGTAGTGTTGGGCAGATTTAAGTTCTTTTCATTTGATACATGAGGTGGTGTGAGAATATTTATTGATCCGGGACATGAGTAGTTCACAACAATGATCTCAAAAAAAAAATCAAAGTTAAATCTTCTGTGAGCAATGTTATGCAGTGATCAAACTTGCTAGTTCTGATATAGGTGTCGCTTTAAGCGCTCGTCTATAGTTGGGAAGAATTTTCTAGAGAATAATGAAGACAAAGCAGTGAAACGTACGCGACCTGTTCCACATGATCAATACTTGACCTACCCAAACCAAACGGGTTAGGATGACTCACGTATCAATAGAACAACTAGGATATTCAGGTATGATATTTGTTGCATGCGATTTTAGAATTATCTAGAATCGACTTTGATTTTAATTTGAAATTTTAATGTCGAATGGAGCTCATCGTTATGCGGGGTTTTTCTCATATTGTCTCCCCATTCTTCCCTTTTATAGAACATCACTTCACGCTATCTCATTGTTAGTAAATTTTTCATAGTTCTTTTCTTTCTATTTCAACGAATTTAAGATTTCTTGGTCTATTTGTTTTTCCCGCAATGTTTTCGTATTGAGGAGAGTTTTATAAATGGGATCAATCTAGGATCAAATGTTCTAAAACGAACTGAAAAATAAATCACATATTTCGACTTGGCCATTACGTGCGTTCATCAAAACTATTAGAATGATAAATGACAGTTTAAGATCCTGGTATCCATACCATCCACTGATACATAGCATTCCTGTGCAGCAGTCGATCGTTTGCATTGTTTTTTTTCTATTTTTTTTTTCTCGCGCGTTCATGATCGATCTCTACGTTTAAACGGAAAGAAATCACGTTGTTATTGTTGCCGTAATGTTAGGAGCCTATTTCTTTTAGTGTTGTGTGAAAGTTTCTGTGGAAGGAACATTCTGCTACGGTAAAGCGGTACAAAAACAGACAAACAAACACACAAACAAAAACAGTAGAAAATAACGTTTTCCTTCGACAGGAAAGTATGAAATTTACGTGAAAAAAGACTGTGCCTGTTCCCGGAACAGGTTACGATCAGTGAGAACCTGAGGACTACTTGAGGGTTGGAGAGCAACCTATTAATTTGCGAAGGTGGATACGGTGAAAAGAAAATACTGGACCACAGATCGCAACAAACTTAGAGAACACTTCTCGTACGGTCCTTTCTCCTACTGTTAATGTTTCTGGATCAGGTACTTACTCCATGCTAAATGCATCACTCCACGAATCTGGAGTGGTACGGATTTCCGGTGGAGTATTCGTGTACGGGATCCTCGATTACTGAGAGAAGGGTGATTCCGTCCATTTTTTTTCCTAATTGTCGTAGAAAACGGCTCCGGGCCTTCCGGCGCACTTTTTTCCACAAGGCGTTCGATTGGAGCGCGCCAGCCTTGTGCACGCGCGCATCTTCCGGGCCGTTTTTTTACGGCAATTAGGAAGAAATGGACGGAATCACACCCCTCTCCATAATCTACTATCCCGTGTACAAATGCTCCACTTAAAATCCGCACCACCTCAGATTCGTGGTATGCTGTCTTTAATTAGGATGACTTTTAGCTGCGAATATCTTGAAAAAAGATTCAGATGTGTTAATTTAAAGGAGTTTCTCTTCGTACAGGGATTTCTGTAGCGTTTCTTATTCTCATTAGTATGTCCTGACACCGTATCCTAGATATGTGCCCTGGGAGAACAATAAACGAAGGAACCGAAATCATCGGCAATTTCTATTTCCAATCGTGCTATCCTAGCAATCCTAACTGGTCCGGTTCGGACGGTACAGTTTGTTTTCAACGTGGAGTGGCCATAAACGTTTGATTTCCCACCCTTCCCCCACCTCCGAAGTTCTGCAGGTAAATATTTAGGAGTTTAAATTAACTTTGTTTGTGATTTCTCCATGTGACAAAAAAAAAGCTTAAGACACCTTGGATACCGTAAAATGTCAAACTATGTGAGTATAGTTAAAGCCTCATCCACACAGCCATTCAATCGTCAAATTTCATCAAAGGTAAGATTTAAATACGGTATCAATCGAAGCGCGCTTCTTATGCTCTAATTTCTATTTTCGTATTTTCTACCTTAGCTGAATTGAGTACGGGACCAATACTATTTGGTTGAATTGCTAACGTAAACTCAATGCAACAACACTTCGCTGCGGGACCCAACCGTTTGTTGCGGAATACGTTTCCAGTACTGGAAACGTATTTTCGCCGCGTGATACGTTTGTCTGCGGGCAAATTTTTATCGGATATCAATGTTCAATCAAAACAGCGGAAATTTTCGGCTGGTGCGTGTTTATCCAACTGAAGCAAGAATTTTACTGGACACAGCACTTCACTTCAACTGATGGGATGCTAAACGTTGCCGAAAACGGGGTTTCACTTGCTCCTCCACGATTATATGCTTCTTTTTAATCATCTATCGGAGGTGAAGTTCCAGAATTTGCAGATATACCATAACTGTTTTCATTTGTATTTGCTTTTAGCACATAAAACCATAATTATTACAGTTTAAAACAAAAACACACGTTCGAATCTGGATCGACTGTAAGTCCTCATTGGAATTCGGCGAATAAAAGGAAAACACGTTCACTGTAATGTAGAAGTTGACTTCCACAAGAGGGAAAAAAATTAGGTATTATAGCGTTTCAGCGGTTTAAGTGTTTGCAACGAAAGTTATTTATTTATTTATTTATTTATTTATTCTCTACATGGCAATCCATGTGTTTACAAATGGAATATAAAACAAAGTAAGTGAAGTAAGTGAAATGAAGTAATTTGGATGAAACGATTCCAAATCGAGAAATTTTTGCGACAAAATTACTGAAATTAGTATTTCATTAAATTTTTAGTGTGAAGACCTTTTTGTTGTTTGCTTTTTATTGCTTTTATTTCTAGTAAACTTCCCAATAGATGAAACTCTTACCTGATGAAATTTTTAGGAAACAAATAGGAAGTAGCTGAACCGAGTACACGAGCATGATGGAGATCATATCTAGTTATAAATCATAGTTTTAATTAATCAATTTTTAGTTTAATTATAAATTAATTATTTATCACTTTTGGTTAATTTAATTGTAACTTTCCATAAAAATTAGCTTCTATCCCAATTTTCGAATAATCATTATGTTCTGGAGTTTTTTTGTTACGTTTTCCTACTTCACTTCCAATCATTAAATATTTCAATTTTCATGTTTCAATTTATCATAACTTTAGATTTAATTTTTAAAATTTGAATTTAAATCTTTTAATTTTTGAATACTTCACTTTTTCTATTATTTTATTTTAATCTTTCAAATTCATGAAAAAGAAAGTCTTTTGTCTGGATGAACTGCTAAATTGTTGCTTATTATTTTCCTGGTGTTAGTGCGTGTCACCCTCTCATTTCGGGAACAATTTGTTCCGAGTTTGCTCACGGAATCGCTGACTGTTCTCTCGTCTCGATAATTTTTTTGTTGGGCATTTCAAAGGTTTCAATGAGAGTTTTTTTTTTCTTAGAAAACGCTTTTCTTTTCATATGACAGTGGAACCAAATAAATGAGGTTGTTAAGTATATTAATAACAGTATACTTTTTTGTTTACTTCAACTGGAACTCAAGTAGCTGCACTGCTGTTCTTGTATTGCCCTTCTCTCCTAAATCATATGGAGCTGAGAAACAAGAATGAGATGACTCATCTCCTGTCTTTAAGGCTATTGAAATACAGAAGTTTTCAAAAGAATTTCTACCATATTTTTTCATTTTTTACTTAATTTTATAAGCTTTTCATTTTTTAAAATTACATTTTCATGAAAAAAAGGAGAGATGTACGAAGTACATATTTATCTTGAATTTGGAGCGTTTCTGCTACTCCATTAAAAGAAAAAAAAACATTGTAACAAAGAACTTTTCTGGAAGAATTGTTGGATATAGTAGTTTAGTTTCTTTAAATAAATTCTAATTTAGATGAAACATATTTCTTTATAATCTATTCCAGTGACAACAGTAGCTCACAAATTTCCTTCAGTAAAAAAATGGCAAAGAAATTCTCATGGAAAGAAAGAAAAATAGCTTGGTAGACATAGCAGCTTAGCTGCTACATATGTAATTTTAAGCCACTTTTTTTTTCCAAAATCTATCTTTCTGTTGAGCGCTTTTGAGTTTTCTGAGTGTTAAAGAATTTTAAAAAAGGCAAAATAAATTAATTTTCTTCTATGGGTGACCTTTGTTTTAAAAGAAGGACTTGCTTACTTCAACGCTTAAAGTTGAGGGTGGACTCGACAGAAAGGAAAACGAATCCGATAGGAAGGAAAATGATTCCGATGTTACTGTAGCTTATCGATTTCTTATACAATAGTTTTGCATGTAATCGATGATGTAGATAATATCGAGTAAATTGAAATTTTCATGCAAAATATATTGTTTATGCCCACCAGGCTTACCGGTTTAACAACTTTTTGGAAGAAAACTGTCATGGAATGCGCTTTTCAAAAAATGAAAAAAATGGAAATATAATCGAAAATGTGTGCTACGACTGGGCGATTAGTTTCTTAAAACATTTCCATAGAAATGTACTTGGCGGTTTTTTTTTCTTCAGTTTTTTTTCTCCTAATCAGACCAAGAAAGTGAAGCGCTCAGAAAAGGAAGCGTGAAATCTTTCGACTGGCAAAACCATTAATTTCCCGTAGAAGTGCGCGGTGTATGGTGTAACCGAAACAAAACGTTTCTTTTTTTCTCGAAGTTTTTTTCTTCCCCTCTAGAATTCTCTACCGTAGTGTGGTTGACTGTGACGAATAACATTGCACTATGTATTGAAAAAGAAACAATTTGAAAAGAGACTCTTGACATTTAAACTGAGAAGTTTTTTTTTTGTCTAGGTTTATTGAGAAGAAAGGAAAGATGGAAGATTTTTCCATACGCGGAAAAAAATGCTTGCGTTGTCCTTTTTTTTGGTTTTGCTACAGTACAAAGGAAATTGAAGCAAGATATCACGCTGGCTGTTAGAAATCCCCAATGATTTCACTGTTCCGGATAAATCGTTGTGGAATTCCTATGCAGAGCAGCGTATCAGCAAAAAGATGTACTTAAGCCACGGAAAGATTGACTGTCCAAGAGGATTAATGACTATCGATTAGTGGAAAAACCTGCAGGAACCTGCAGATCTCTTCCAGATTGCGTTCTAGGATTGATTTGATACAATTCAACAATCATTACGGTAGTTAATATTCTGATTAGGACCATATTTTACTTTGTTAGATGGTATCCTTGACATTTCCCTGACATCTTAACCCAGCAAACGCAAACGTAGACTGGGATTAGGAGAGAGAGCAGAAATTCCAATTTTAATGTGTTTCCTACATTTTTACAGCACCTTATTTAAATCTGTATTTATTATATTTATTATTTGGTTATTTATTATTATTTGGTTTTATTTATTTATTTATTTATTTATTCTCTACATGGCAATCCATGCGATCAAGAATGGAGTATACAACGAACAAATAGTATACAACAAATATGGTAACAAATATGGAACAAAAATTAATATTTACGAAAATGGAGAGGAAAAATTTCCTCAATTCCATGAGTGAAATGAAATGAAATCCATTTCCATTTATGGAAAATTGTGTTTTCCAGGCTAAACATCTTACAAGTCCCTGATCCTCTTCTAGCCTAGGCTATCCCCAATAGATTTTTAGATTCTCAGGCTTCTTCGTTGTACTACGAGCAGTTATTGTACTGCGGATACGGTATCGGTACTGTAGATACGTGTTTGTTCTTTTAGCCTTCGTTGTTTGTATAGTATTTGCATAATTTTTCTATCTTTTTCCCCTTTATTATTTATTTTCTTTTTTTTCCATTTATTTTCATCCATGTTTCATTCATATGGTAGATTTCAATAATTATATAGATACAGATAATTTTAATCTGTTTCAGACATCGAATTCCTTTCTATCCTTTTTTTACTGTATTCTAAGAAAATTTAAATTCCACAAATATTAAAAAAATTAAGATTGAAAGAAGAAATATTTAATCTGAGTAGAAATTTGTTTCAAACCGCAACCATAATTTTCAGGTAATTTAGTCTTTTATTTGATACGGAATCACCGCGACAGAAGACCACAAATTAGACACAAATTGAATCAAGTTTGTGTTTTTGTGGACACTTCTACTAATTCGAATTTTCTTACCGTCAGATCATTTCATACTCAATGCTACAGTATGCCAAGTATGTCTAGAATTTTCGATTCACGTGTTAGCCCTTAAGATGAATTCCACATATTCGATTGCTAATTAATTCTACTGTCTAAGGTTTCAGGATTATTCCAAAACTTGAACTTGAGCTTGAGAGAGAGAATGACTAAATCCCCGTACTGCAGGAACAAAAAAAAACAGGAAAAAAATTGAAACTATTTCTTGATCAATCGTTTGGGCATCAGAAATCATTTTCAATTAAAAGAATCTCATTATCTATGGACTTATTAGATGATCTTCAAAATGCTTGATTGATCCTGATCCTTGTTCATTCCTGCATCGATATTTTAATTCTGATTTCAATATGAGCCTGTCTTGTTCTTCTTTTTTGGGAGGGGGGAAGAAGGGAGGGTTGGCGGGTTACAGGTCTGCCTGTATTTTCAGTCGTCCCCAGCACTAATCCAACCACTTTGCAAGTCTTACGTACAGTACCTGGTCTAATTTCATTGATCATATATTTTAATATTTTTAATATTTCTTTATATTTTAATTTTATATTTTCATTTTTTTTTCCCGCCATCAACAACAATCGTCAAAAAATCTCCTGCACATCGTTGTTCCATGGTCTCTTCCTTGGTTCTTTCCTCTCCTTGAACCTCCTACCATATCAATGATCTCTGTTTTTTCTGTGCGTGTGTATTGAGTAATGTAACAGGTTCTGCTACTGTACACTGTGGTGTAAACATTGTAATCCTATGCCCTATAGAAGAAAGTTACAAATCATATAATCGAAGCGAATAGAATCGAGCGAATAGCACGTTTGTTTACCTCATAAAATCCATACATTTGTTTTCTGCACCATATTACGAGTTTTTTTCCCCTTCTGATTCATTGATGTTGTTTTGAATTCAACAGAAATATCGGCGCAGAGTGTGAAGAAGAAAATATTTTTTTCTATTTCTTCGTCACCGTTTTTTGTTTCTTCGAAACAAACAACTTCTACAGCTACTTATTTATATTTCTAACTGCTCTGACAAACGAAAAAAATGCGGAGGGTGCCGTGCGAATTTCTGCGGGCGCGTCGCCGTCGCCCAAGTAAACATAGGCGCTGCCCATAGGCGCTTTTCTCTGCTAATCTGAAATTAGGATTCGAGGATCTCAACGTTCTTTTGCTCAATACCCGCGTATGGTTTTTTTTTTTGAAGCTCTGAAGAAGAGAAGATTTCATGTAGAACATAAAAAGTTGGTTGAGAGAGATCTAAATTCGCAACTCTCACATAAGGACTGCGTAGTATGAACCCAGGAATACACATAAACAGTAAAAAATGTAAACAACAAAATACACGCGTGAAACTCTTTAGAAAAAATGTCCAAATTTAGCAAATTGGATTTTTCGAGGAGAATTTCAAAGAAAATCCCAGACCAGTATCTCCTTGACCGCTTCTTTCTCTTTTGTATTCTGTATTTTTGTTTGTATTTTTTTTTGTATCGCGATCTATATTTGGAAGCACTTCTCCTATTGTTCAAACGATCATTTTTCGTTTTTATTTTTCACATCTTCATGTTGTTCACAAACACGTTCCTTTTGTAAATAATAACAATAATTTATTTCATCTACTGGGGACTACTGTATGCGTGTGTGGGTGTTTTCCAGGCTCTATCCGGTCCCACTAGGCGAACTGATTGATGGCCATCGACTGCTGCAGCAGTAGATAGGCTGCAGTCAGCCACTGGAAGGAGGTGGTGCGCCGGCGGCGGACGCGGCCAGGCGCCGCCGTTCGAGGCGCGCTATTGTCTCGCCTCGTCCGTCAACTCATATTAACTCTACAGTCACATTGAATATAATTTAATGTTGTTTATTTGTACACATCGAAGCTTTCTCTTTGTGTTCTATTATTCATTACCAGCTTCTAGATGAATTCTCTAAGCTGTTCGTCTCACAGCTGACGGTTTCAGATAGGTTTCACATTGCAAAAATCCGGAGATTCCTCCGGAAATTCTGATCCCCAATTTCTCGACTCCTCCAGATCTTCGCTGATCCCGAAACCTAACACCTTTTGGAAATGATAGGACCGTTGAAACGGCGCAATTCATTAGGAATTTGTCTAGCCGAATTGCTGGAAACACATTGAAAAAAGGGCAATTTGGGTAGTCCGCTGTTTTACCCGCTCTTGCATTTTCAACATTCATATCTTCTCGGAAAACCTTTCGGTGAGAGAAACCGGCTTTGCTGGTTAGTTGTTCTGTCGTTGCAGCGTGATTTCTGGAACATACGACGAGTGCCGTTTCGGTGTGGAAGGAACGGGATTAAAGATCGCATCCTCGCCTTAAGCATCCTTAGGCGTAGTTAATTTTCGAATCTGTTGTGATGAACATCTCATCTCATACATCCTTTACTCATTTTATATCCTAAATTTATGGATATTCCGTCGCTTATGACCGCCTAGCGATTTTTCTAGTAAAAGATAGAAGGTAAAGGATATTCCTTCCTGTTTTTTTTATGTCCTTTCCCGTGAAATTTAGAAGGTATCCAGTGTTTATCCTCAAAATTCACTGCTACTACGATCTAGTTTTTAAATCCACATCGTTTTCAACGCTTACCAGTACGGATGATGATTGTTTTCATGGCGCTTATAGCGAGGTGATGTCTTTTCACCTTTTTCTCAAAAAGGAATATGATTTAAAAAAAAATCACCTTCATCCTAAAAATAGCACCAGTGAAGGTGATTAAATTTTCTCTGATCCGAAAAAAAATCGGAATCGGAATGATATGCCACCATTATAGAGAAGAGAACAGTCATAAAATCTTTATGACTCTAATAATACCATAGACAGTAAGAAGATTTCGTTGCAGGAACCAGTCTAAGCACTTTTTTAAAATTTTCTTAAAATTCTCCTTGCGTCTGAGATCTAGCTCTGTAAGCCTAACGGTTCAAAGTCGAGCGAATAAATCTAGCTCGAGTTGATTTCCAGAAAAATTTTAAGCAATTCCTAATGAATTTATCCTGTTCCCAATGTTTCCTTACAGTATCCTATTCCATTGCTGCAAAAATCAACGTTTAAAAGAACAAGAACGTTCACATCCTAGAGTTTGACTTAAAACCACATCGTTAAGCTTGGAAACCGGTTCCATGAGACTAGACATATAAATTATGGTCACGTTCCAAATCGTAAAAGAAAATTAAAGCTGTAAAAAGTCGTTTGAAAATCCTTAATGGACGAGTTAGCATCGTCGAATTTGCACTTTTGCACTTTTCTTTCTCGAATATTCCACAGATTTAAAAACGATCTCCCTGCGATGGCTCACCATTTCTACCACTAATCTGATTAGGAAAGCGTTAAAATCATCAAAAAGTAGAGTATTAGCTACTCGTCATCTACTTCAGGATAAAAAAAAAACGCACATCGTAAAAATGTGACTATTTATTTACTTATTTATTTCTTCTCCTTACTATTTTTATTTTTTACAGCTGTAAATCAAATTGTAATAATTTATTGCAGCAGCGATAGCGGTAAGAGGTGATAATGTTCTATGAAGCCCCATTTCTATGAGAAACAAAAATAGAGGATTTTTTGACATTTACATAAGTACATTTTGATGGGACCTGCTTAGACAAGAATAAGTCTATTTTCTAATCATTTTCACCTTTTACGGAGCGAATTCCCCAGCCAGAAAAACAATTCTTTCGTATTAGACGGTTTTCTTCTTCTTTTTTTTTGTTGAATTGAGTCCAAAAAACACTTACTTTTCTCTAGAAATGAAAATAACAAAATTTCTTGTGCCCGAACCGTATTGCCTATCAGCTGAAGTTATACACCTTTCTGTGGTTTGAAGTTCTACTCGATGAATGTTCAGGAATTTTATCAAGTTATCATTTTACTTCTTTTTTATCCTTTTCTTTTTCTTTTTATTTTTGCGCCAAGCATCTATGGAAGCGATCAGAAATACATTTATGTATAATATATGATACATATTGATTTCATATTCCTGGATTTCTGAGGCGAATTTTCTGAGGGCGCCAATCTTTCACTAAATTTTGGGTGTAATTTTTAACAATAAAAAATTCAACTTAATTTTACTGCCTGATGCTACAACAGAAATCATACTGTGGTCTTGTGTTTTCACGATCGAAAATAAAGTCCAGAAGTCTCTGGCGTATCCATCCACTTTAAATGCACCAATCCTTCTTACTGTAATTCGAATAAAATACATATACAATTATAAAAGACCTGCTTGGGTAAACCACTGCATCAAAATAGTGTTTTTATCCTCCCAGACCCTCCCCCTCCCCAGATGAGTCTGGTACCACTTTACTGATTCATTCTTCTCTCCGGAAGGGATATAAAGGCCCCGATCAAAAAAAGAAGGGAGAGAATTCTGTACAGCTTCAAAAAAGTAAAAATAAAAAATAAACAAAAATAAATGTTTTTGATGTTGTAGTTAGAAATCAGTGCATCTTCAGAATTGTTCACTTTCTGTGGTTTGGTTTACTGACCTTGGATGACCTTAGCTGCAAAAAGAAATGAAATGGAAATGTTGAATTCCTGGAAATTGTACTTAGTCGAGAACATTCTTATCAATTAAATTCATAAAATTCGAGTTTCTTCTGCACAACGCTGCTGCTCCTATCCTATCCAACTTGCTACAGTGCAACAATTTTCGTAGCAGTATTGTTCGTGGATGGATTCGTGGCTGGCTGAAACCTGCTAACGTTAATTTGGCGCAAAAACCAACCACCACAGTCCGCAGCAATCCAGTCCCCCCACAACGGATGAGTTCGCTCTAATTTTACAGCAGCAGGTTCATCCGACTTGGCGTATGTGTTCTTTCATCCCGGTAGTTCCACACATTTTCACTCACATCCCTTTCACTCGTCGACTCCTACGATTTTCACGTGCACTTCCTTTCTAGTAAAATTTATATCATAATCGCGATAATATTTACATTTCAGGATATGCAAACGAGGATAATTTACGTACTATCGCTCTACATTACAGTAATGGTCGCCGTTACTGAAAAACCTGAATTCCCCACGGTAAGTGGAATGCGATTACTAATCGTTTCTTACTATTTTGTGATGATTCACAAGAATCGATTCAAAATTCCATTTGTTCCCCGTCGATAAGTTTTTGTGCTTTACGACGACGTATAGTCATGTGGATCTATCTATTTGACAAACTGCGCGATCGCTGTAAACAACAAAAATTCGAAAATTTCTTTCCTTCATCAAAAAAGACCAGATCTCGTATGAAACGGTAGTCGATTGTACGCAAAAATGAAAAGACTAAACTCTGAACAATGATTAATTTAAGTTGATGCTGACGTTTTGGAAGACGAGACGAAACGAGAAGGCTCGAAACTAACTTGACGATTAATAAATATCAAGTAATAAGTAAAAAAAATATATATAAAAGAGAAGATAAAATAACAAGTAGTAGATCAAAAGGATGCTAAAAATCGTGAACCTAACAGAATTTATACCCTGGTACATTTTTATGAGAGAGAATCCTGAGAAAGAATGGCACACATAAGAACTTATGCAACTGCCATGCCAACTTTATTGCCCCATCAGCCGCAACTCGTCTGCACATGCGGCAGAATGTAGTCGAGTTTTTGTAGACGACGACTTTAAGCTCGTTGCAGTTGCGTAGGTGGCTTCGCTCCGCACCTTGCTGGCATCACTTATCGCTGCGATAGGTCCCATTTCGGTCCCAATCGCTACCTTCACCGCACCGCTTGGAGAGCAGCCTCTCGGGGAGCTGTACTGAGCTTCACGTCGTTTTAACACGACTCTCCCATCAACAATAAAAATTTGCACTTTAAATTTGTATTTCAAATAAAATATTCAAATAAAGTGAGTAAGTGCTAAGATCACATTTCCTCCATAATTTATTGGTCACTTATTCCAATCGTAATTGTTCGCTAACAGCATAAAGAGTGATTTTCACCATTAGCGGAATCGTACGGAGGAGCGGAGCGCTGTCGTTTCTAGGAATGTGCCCCTACTAATGTGATCCTATTTCAGAATGAACTTTGCGATTTGTACAAAACAAAATGCGAAACAAAGCTAAAGAAGAGCAACTGTGAGGAACGGAAAGAGGAATGTCTAAAATATGCGGATAACGGTTTGAAAGTAACGTGGAATTTTTGTAAGTTTGTTTTCCATAGACTTCTAATATATATTTCCTATCAACAGCTGTATCTGTAGCTGTTCCCATTGTTTTCATCCTTTCGTGAACTTCTACTCTGTTCACGTGAAAATATCTTTGTTTCAGGCATGTTTTTAAACAATGACAATGAGAAAACCTGTCGTGAACGTGCCAATATCGATTACGAGATAATAAAGAATGTTGTGATGAACGACACCTTTAAATATGACTTTGCTAAATAAGTTAGCAATGGGTTTTGTGTATTAAATCCACTATGTTTTGTGTATATCCTGAAATGGTGCTTCTAATAAAGTGTGTTCTTCTCTTGCTGAATTGTGATCAAATCAGCCCTGATCAATAATAAAAACTTTAGAAAACACGTACAATATTTGAGGGACAAATGAAATAACTATTAGTGTGATGAAAATCTAAAAATCTATAAACAGTACACCATTAGAAATTGAGAATTAAAAAATTTTTCTTGATGTTGTGAATGTATAGTACATAGAAATCATTCGATTAAAAGGACTATGCTGACTCAAGGTGATGTAAAAGAAAGCTAAAACCTACTTAACAACTAAGATCTGCCTTAAAACAAATACACTTCAAACAGAGCAAGCGTACATACATCAAGAAGAGATAGAAATTCCACCGATGATTAAAATGAGTTATAGCGCCACACAATTCCCAGTTATCTAGGAGTATAAGAGAAGCTTACTAGATGCTCTAAAACCTCTATGACTGCCAAAGTTTTAGTACCTATAAATATGGACTTTTCACTTAAAAACTAAGCGTCTAAGCTTTTCCTTAAAAACTCTCAAAGTTCAATACATTTGTGGGGAAGGAGTTTCTCCTGATTCTTAACAGCAAAATTGGGTGAAGAGATGATTCGAACTCTCGGGTCGCACTGTAGCAGAAAGCGGAGCGCTGGGCGAATCATTACACATACAAAGCCCGCAGATAATACAAACCATAATTATTAGCAGAAGAAATAAAATTTGGCAAGTAGACAAAAAAAAAACAAAAGTCAATTACAAAACACTTTCTGAAAGGACAGAGCAAGCAATCACAAAGCATACTTATATTATTATGTAAGTAAACCGTGCCGCGCACCCGTTCACTCCATTTTCTGTTTACTGGATGGAGAGCATGTCGATTTTACAACGAACATTTGCACAAACATCATTGACTGCTCAGCTACTTGCCTGTTTATTTTCGACACATCCACTGTACACGTCATTATAGCCGATTCTGTAAAATAACAGAATAAAATTATTAATCATAAACTATTGCGAGAATCCAAAAAAATGCTACGATGTCACGTTTGAATGGAAATAACAACAAGCGTTCAGTAGAGGCTCTGCCAATGGGAAAAAACTACCATTTTAAAATTCAAACGCAAGCGAGCATGCTGCTATGAGTTAGAAGCTAAAACATTCTTGCAACCCCACTCCCTCGTAAAAACTGATTGTGTCCAAAACAGCCTAAGCTCAACAGCGTTAACGACGTACCTTCCCATAAAAAGACCACAAGATGTTCTCTATCGCTGAGATCGTTAAGTCTTCGCAGAAGAGCTAAATCCAGCTAAACTGGTTTCAACAGCTTTTGCTATAGAACCTCATTTACAGCTCTCAATTGGCACAAAAGAAAGAATAGACTCGAAACATTGAAAGTGGAAGTGAAACGACTATCAGATAAGAGAAAATTCCCTACACGTCCATTTATCTCATTACAGACGCACAGTTCTGAGTTTGTGATATTCATCAATGCTTGAATTTGAGTCAAAAACTCCAGAAATTGCAATAGTCGAAAAAAGATAAGGGAAGGAGAATTACAAGAACCTGCGTTCCGCGCTTTTGTACTCCTGAGAAACTAAAGGACTTAGTTCGCGAGAAAAAAACCATCCTAATGTTTCCTCTTTGCTTTAGTTAATGTGTTTTCGTTATGAAAAAACACAAATCGTTTGATCTTAACAATTTCCTTTTATTAACTCACCAACACCCTTCAACTGGCTCGCTTTATATGGAAGTCGCCAAGCATATAAATAACCATTATGCGTTTCTTTGAATACTGACAACATGGTGAACACTCTCGAAGATTCGGGAGAGTCTCCGACATTTTGTAGACACATTCTGAAAAATAACTCATGAAAATGAATCCTCTGTATGTCCAATACTAATCTTCTATTCCATATAGGCAAAACATTGAGGGAGGAACAGCTCAGCTCGCTTCAAACTGGATATTGGGTTGATGAATAGAATCTTTTCCATATTAAAAAAGAGATTGAATTAAGTTCTCTTCTATTAGACATATAAAATAAAATATAAAAGTAAGTAATAAATATACCGTCAGGTAAAAACTTCGAGAATACTCAATTTTACTTTAAAATATTTCCAGAATCTTTCAAAAATAACTTTAGAAAAAAGCAGAAAAAAAATGGAAGAAAAAGGGAAATTCTTAACTAAACCAAAAAAATAAAACTACTATAAAAACAGAGCTTGTGAAAACTTATTTTCATGTCGAAGATCGAAAGCAATAGTTCATGCCAAACAAGGTAAAACTCACGTAGGATTATTTTGCATGAAGAAGGAAGGCAATTGATAGGTTGGGTACATTTCATACATTTTCTTTCGTATTATATGCGGACATTCAGCAGGCATCAGCGCGTCTTGAGGTGTAAACGCTACGGGCAACATGAAAACTACCTGAAACGATAGAAAGATATATCTGCTTTCCATGAATATTTTCCTCGTAACCTATTCAGGAGCAAATGTACCAAATATTTTGCTATAGGAATGATAGAACTGTACGAGCTGAAATATTACCAACCAAATGATCATTTTCACCCTTAGCTTCTTCGATTACATCTCGCCGCAGAGCCAGCTTGATTTTTCGCTGAAAAAAAAAACAGCTGGCTTGCAAAAAAAGCTTCTGAAGTGCGTAAACAAAATTATTACCAATTCTTGTGTTCTCGTGTGTCCAACATCATTTAAACGACCATGAGCTTCGAGAAAACGCATAGAATGTAACAAACTTGCAGCGCAACCAAGTTGGAGTCTTCCTTAAGGAGATAGAAGTAAAGCTGTGCCTTTTTGAAGGAAGAAATAGAGTAGATTTCGTTAAAAGTCAAAGCAATAGATGGGTTCCTTTTTCACCCATAGTTCTCAGATCCAGACAACTAAAAGATATACCTGCACAAATTGCTCGTAACCATGAGGCCATAACTCGTTCCAGTGCCTTCATTCTTAACTGAAGGAATGTACAAACCTGAAAAATGGGAGGTATATTTTGTAACATTACAATTTCGAAGTAGGCATGCCATGAGAAGCGAATTTAATGTTTTTTCCTTTGAAAAATATTTGTAGCAGCAGGTACTGGAGTGAGAACAGCGGCTGAACTTATCATGCAGTAACTATCCTACTTCTGTATGGACTCACAAACCTCAGCATTATCAACGTTGTACAACTCGGATGGAATTTTCGATGCTGATTGTTCTAGCAACGACATGTCAGATCCATACCACATCAACTGTCGAACCTAGAAAAATTCCAGGCTTACGGAATTCAAAAAAAAGGAAGAAATGAAATAAATTAGTATGGATTCCAAAAAAAAACCTACATACCATGAGCACATTGTTTCTCTCAACAAGATAGTGTACTGGTGCTTGTTTTGACTGGTCGAATTCGTTAGTACTAGTACCTGAAGTTTTTTTTTAATTTGAACTCCATAAATATCAGAATGGTTCGGACATAACTTGGGTGGGTGGGTAACAGCGGTGGAAAGTGCAAAGATCACAGAATAAGTAGTTCACTTTGTTAATAATTCTTTCACAAACTTGGAGAAAGAACTTAACTTAATCTGATGATGCTCAAAACACCAAAGAAAAGACTAAAGAGTCAAGAGTAGCGAAATCAAATTATGTTACGTAATAAGGCAATGTCCTGTCATAAAAAAATAGGCTTAGGGGGAACATGTTCTACACCTGCGTTGTTTCTTCTTTCCGAATAGGTTTTGCACTTCATACAAATTTGAAAAAAATGTGGAATAATGAACTATAACTATGAATGAACCATTTAGTAAAGAATGAGAAGTAATCACTAGTAACGACGGAAGTTTATGGAGAAAAGGGGTCATTAACAACGCAGCTGTAGACCATGATCCCCCTAATTCACAAGAAGATATCAACAAGTACTTAGAGAGATTCTTAAGTCCTAATCTTGCAATAAATGTAAAATTTTCCAAAGAAAGAAAAGAAAATGAACTATTGTACTTTTTATTACTCTAAGTGATGTAATAAAATGAAACTAAAAACCTAGTAAAGTCCGTTCAAAAACATAGCAAAGTCCGTTTAAAAAAATGTCTTTCAGGATGTCAATTTGACAAGAAAGAAAGCTGAAGTGAATGAATGCACGAATGCAACTGTCATAAAAATACCAGAAAATGTGCTGCAGCGGGAAATACTCACCATGACTGAGTAAGACATTAAGTTGGCATGGATGCCCACTAATAGCAGCGAAATGTACGGCTTGTTGTTGGGTCACAAACGATCTTTCTGAGATGAGCTGGTGAGCGGCAGATGGTGCCAAACAATGAAGAATAAAATCCATCATCCTTAACACATCAGCAGTTCAACGGTACCAAAACACTGAATTCGTATTCCTTTTCTTCAGCGAATTTCACATTTAAAAGAAAAAAAAGAACAATTTTATCGACTTGAGTTACTTCAGTGAGAAGGAAAGGACTTTAAAAAGTTGTATAGCACAATGTTCCTTCACAATGGGGCCATTGTAAGTAAACATGAAATGAACAAAGAGAATTTACACTTACAAGCATTGTCGGTGGTTATTTAAAAAACATGGTTTTCGTTCGGAGAATTGTGAAGACAAAAACATAATTATATTTGTGTTGTTGGCAGTATTCTTTGTTAAATTCGTAATGCCCTGAAAAAAATGACTAAAAATAATGAATTCCTTCCGACAATCCGACATTTACTGCTGACATCGGAATATGAAAAGGAAACAGTTATATTGAGCATGGAAAGAAAAATACCTGCATCACGAACTCTATCATCGACGTGAGACCAAGAAAATTACAGCGATAATCAACTTTATACCTTCGTAACACATCTCCTATGATCTGCATGCGTCGCCACACCTTAAAATAATCAGTGGGAGGTGACCAATCCAATAACTGCTGTAAACTCCATCGAATTGTCAATTGTCAGTTCGAACATGTCGTTTTAAATTGTCAATAGTTCGTCTGACACTCAAAACGTTTAAAGAAGCCGCAAAATGAGATGTGCATTGTGTATCACGAAGTCACATTCCAGTGGTTGATCATTTCGTAAAAGAACACATTAAAAACGAAAAGCTTGTTTATACGGTCACAAAATAAGAGGTTGGATGGGAAGTCATTTTAGCATCGCTATGAGATCCAGACATAACATCATACAGGGGAAATTTTAAAAAATTGTCGTGTGCACTAGCAAAAAAGAGTCGGTTCAAGATGTTAAGGCAGCAAATCAACATACCTTTCTAACCTGTCCCTTCAGAACAAGCAGCAAAAGTTTCTTCAACCATTTGTTTGAAAAAGGAGAACTGGCCATCGATGCAACCTTCAATAAATTGTTTGCGTTACGAAAGAAAACAATGAAGTAAACTGAGGAACGAACTTGTTCCATGGACTTAGCAACACCTTCCAAAGCGTCCTTAGCAACATAAAGTGTTCCAACATGATTCTGCTCACGTAAATAGGACTAAAACCCAATGAATTAATATATTATGACACTATGAAACACAAGAAGAACTCACATCTTGGTAACTTTCCCGCCAATTCTCTTTCCAAGGTCCTACCAGATCAGAGTAAAAACATGAAGGCTTTGATATTCTTGCACCAACAATCCTCGGGTACTGAATCAACAACAAATAAATTTAACAACCGAAAAACTATGTCCTAAAAAAGAAACGTACGTAGTCATAAACGCCTGTTGCAGCAATACCAAAACCGATGGACGCCTGGAGTTTCACGAGAGGTCCGACATTCCGAGGTGTTTCGACAGAAGAGTTTACGGGTGGAGTGAAATTGCTTGTCCTGGATTAGGCTGGTTTATCGTTCCAAGAACGCTGCTCATATTTATTTCCTATGCGAAACTGCTCTACCTATGACTCACTAACTATTGATACAATGAAAATCCAGTCATCTCAATTGATCCAGTTTTAAAGTACGGAAGCATAACTACCGTTGATCATAAATAAATTACACCGTATGATAAGAAACCAATATTTTACACACAAACATAAATGTCAAAAACATATCCATTAAGGTATAAATAATCTTGAAGGCATTCTCCTAATATTTTAGTGGTGAATAAATTTGCTTTGGAGTATTTCTACTGGAAAATTTACTTCGAATAGTTCGTGGTTTCTGATATCGATCACAACAATCGTTTTCATGCTTTTTTACTTCCCTACAAAACCAATCCAAGTAAAATGTTTACAAAAGAGTACGATGGGCAGTAACAAGTGATTTCATAACCTATTGTCGAACAAATAAAGATTCGTGAAGGGCCATAAATTAGAAATCCCATGTTGGATCAAAATTTCAGTAATCAGCGAGTTTATCCCAGAATTTCCGGAGAAGAATAAACAGTTTAAATCCACTGTCAGCGAAATCAAAATGAAAAGAAAAATCTCACCCGTAATGAACAGGACCAAGTTTATGCTGCCCGCGCCGATTCTCCTTCCTAAGCAAATCTCGAGCAAGTCGTTCTTTTTCACTGGCAAGGATTGCAGCTTGTCTAGACGCTTCTGCCTCCTCTACCCGTTTCTAGAAGCAATATGACAGTTTTCACCAAGCTTAGCTGGTGAATACAGTGAAAAAGAGGACTAAACAGACGATATAAGTACTGCAGTTTAATTTTGACTGATTTAATTTTGAAAAAAAAGGGAAGAGGAGCGAACCTGAATTGCTGCTGCTCGATCACGTTCTTTTTTCTCCAGCTTTTCTCGTTCTTTCCTCTGTTTTTCTGCTCTCTTCCTAGTGTGAATCGCTGGTCTTACAGAGGTGTTTGTCTCACCGTTGACATGTTGCTTGTCGTTAGTCACGTATTCACTCTTAACAAAGCAGCAGTTGCTGTTAACGGACTACCCAATGCTTTTTTCATTAATCTTTACGTTTCGTGGATTTTTCTAAAAAAGATCTTCTGTTTTACGAAAAGAAAACGGAAATTACACATGTTTCACAGAAGAAAAAATCCCAATGACTTAGTGTGGTCAAAAAAATAATATGAAATTAAAGGAATTCCCCGCAGTTTTTACTTTTTGGGACAAAATTTTCTTAAGAAAAAAGTAGGTCTTGGACGATAATGGCACTAACGGAACTCCTAAGCAGTATTCCTACATTTTCTGTGGGAAGATACATCAAAAGGGGACGGATCAAAAGTAGTACATTCCCTTGGAGTAAAAATTGGCTACTAGGTAGAAAACGGTGCGATATCGTTGCGATATCACCCCGAAACCCCAGTAGCAGGTTCGTTACTAGATGAATTGCAATTGGGACGTCTCTCTTCTCTCAAACTAATATAATTCCTAAGATTCTACCAAATAATAGAAGACAGAAAGTTGCTTTGAAGAATTTCAGGTTATGAGAAATCGCAAGAGAAAATCTTGGGACGGAGAATAGGCCACGATCGCAGAAACATGAGTTTGTCATTAGAGCGCGCTCATCACATGTGTATTTGTTACTTTTATGGTTTTAAAATGAGTGGGTTACAGCCAACGAACAACATTTTCGTGGGGAATTCAGAATATTGTACGTGGTACTTATCTAAAATTGCAGAAGAAACAATCTTAGGTGGTTTTAGTGTCATAACGTTTGTCGTTACTTTCTCAAAATGATATGAGCACCGCTTATTGTCCAAAGGCCAGCAGAGAACAGCTGCACTGAACTAATACTTTTGTTGTTTCCTCACTAGAGATATCTTAGCGATCGCATCATTGCGCCATGGTTCTTAGTCACCTTCTATCGACATCTTCATCGCATATGACTAAGAACTATTTTGAATGACATCGCTAACAGGCGAGCTCGTGACTGTTTTTCTTTATCAGGTCCCTGATTATGAGTTGAACTCTCTGTCAGGTCCTGTTTGTCAGGGATTTCTTTTTTTCCCATTCTATCGCCTTAAACCTCAAGGAATACATATGATAAGAAATAGAACAAAGTTTTAAGTGAACATTAATCCGTTACACCTGTTTTTTTATTTCCATGAAGCGTTGCAAATATTCTTAAAACCTCACTTTGAAAAGAACATCACGGACTTTCACACCCTCCATGAAAATACTCACTCCAACATCATCAGCTATGCTTCTGAAACCGTGACGACGGCGACATTCTTCAGCAGGAGATGTATTAGTGCGAATCGCTCGACGATACTGAAGATATCGTTGAAATATGAAAGGAAATTGGTAACAAATTTCACTGAAGCACGAAGGACACCTGGTCGAAGCCGTCTTTCGCGTTCTCATCGCCGGTACTGTTGCATAAGTTCTCGGCAGGTACTGTCATTGTTCCTTTTGACTCACACAACGCTCCTAACAAACCAGCAGCTTCTTCACTGTCAACGCTACTGCTATTCGAAGAGGCCGATGTTGAGAACGTTGATGAATCCGTGAGCGAGTTTCGTCGCTGCAATGAGAAAAAAAGTAGAGTACATAATCACAGAACTCACTCGTGGTTACAGAAACAAGTAACTACTTAAACCATCGAGGAAAAGGTGAGCATGGTGCGAATATGGAAACAATCAAGTAAACAAGAACTCCCTGATCCCCAATCACACTCCCGCTGCATTACAGTACAAAATTCAAGAGGGATACAGGACTTTTACTAAATGAGTCAGCACGCATTTAAGTTTGTTTGTATTAAAGCAAAACCCAAGCGGAGGAACTGAAGTGAAGACCAGCCTCCCGATCAGAAGAAAAAAGAGGCGGCTATCAGAAACAGGACAAGAAAATATGTGAATGATTGCAAGAATGCAGAAGTGGGGATAGCCTGACCTCAAATAACTTGGAAATAACATTTTCTGAAGAGCTATTTTGATTAAGACTACCGATATAAGCTGTTTGCAGGTTAAATTTGAAATAAAAACCCTTAAAATAAACCATCACCAGAATTCCAGGCACCATACGTGTGGATTTTGCATTTGCTTCACAGAATGACCTCGACGATGTCAAGGTTCTGGATGCTCCAGAAATTACCCATCGAGTAAATATCGAGTAGTAGGCGCGTGACTGATCAAAGTTTATTGCTTGTAAAAAAGTTAAAAATAGTCGAAATCTCTCCGGAACGCTATCAAAATCATTCAGACACTCCCTTATAGTGAAAATGTAAGACGGTTTTCTGGGAAGTCAGGCAATTTCCAACACTATTATAAAATGAAAAGAAGTACCCCGCGCCTATCAAAATCCTAACATCCAGTGGACCCATAAAACCAGTGGCAAGAGGAAATTTCTCGGAAGACATCAACGACGATATGATAGTAGGTAAGAATGAAAATAAGCAAATAAAACATGGAAAAAATATCCACCTTGTCAGTTTTCTGAACCTTGTCGTTTTCCTTCGAGTCCGGCTTCTTCCCTTTACTTGGCTCAGGTAACATGACGGTTGAATAACTACCCAAATCGAACTGAAAGTACAATCAATCGATAACTCATTACTGAAACAGGGGAAAAAAAGAACAAGGAAGAAAGGATCACAAACTGAAAATCACATGAAGCAAATCTTATTACATCGCAGTGGCTGGAGGAAAACTCGTCCACTGCTCGCTAGCCCCACCCACAATGTCCGTGCAGCTACGTTGCATGGGCAACGTTTGTGCGCGTCATCCGCGTGATTTCCTTCCTTAATTTTATTTTATTGTGCTCAAAAAAGGTTTTCATAGTAAAAAATTAAGTGGAGAAGTGATTTTCTCGACTTCTTACTTTTTTTTGGGACAATTAATCCTCCTGGAATATGCCAGAAATCGGAGACAGTCATGTTCGTTCTTTTTTTCCGCTCACTTTGAATTTGATTTAAATAAACTGTTCGCGAATTAGTTTTTGCTTATTTAATCATTGGAAAAGTTCCTACATTAATTTCGAAGATTTAATTAGGCAATATTTAGCTTTTCTTTATAAGAATAGTTAATTTTTATCACGTGTAGTAGTAATAATAGTTCATTTAGTTTTTTTTATTTCATTTGATTGTAAAATTAAGAATTAAAGAACTTAGAATTATAACGAATGTGGTTCTTGATGCGATTTCAGCCTTCATATGGGAAAATTGTGACGAAATAAAAATTCCATTTGTTGAACACAATGGATCAATAATGGTGCAAGTGCACGGACACAGTTACAGAATAAACTTTTCTCAGAATCAAACAAAAATGTTGAAACGCAAGAAACGAACGGTGTTTACAATTTTCACACGGAAATCGCACTTTCTGAACGCAAGAAACTGTCCAGGCTCTCGGAGGAGGAGGAGAAGAAGCGCTAGGATTTGTCGGTTGTCGTAAAATTGATACATATATTCGCCAAGTGGAAATGAATTGCATATAGGGTGTTTATCAACTCATGGATTGCTCGATTTACTCGATTCGATGGCGCTGTGTGCCTCGAGGGGAGGGGGGAAGGGAGAGGGGGCCGGAAAGGTCAGGTTTACGGTTTTTTTTTCCTGAAAACGAAAGCTGTTGCGCGGAAAAATTGCTGGTGATAGCCAAGCTTCGGCTGTTTTTTTCTTCCCGTAATCTATCCTATTTTACTATAGCGTTCATGCAGATTCAGCTTTCACGGAAACCGTAACCCTGAACCTTGCCCCGTCCCCCGATCATGGATGCGATAGTCGGAGCCGGTGGTCCGATCCCATTCACTTTTGGGCGGTTGATCCGGCTCCTCACTATCGCACCTATGGGGCCGATTTGATTGCTTAAGCAGACACAAGAACAACAGGTGGAACTAGAAAGTAAAACCAGAATATCAGAAAGAGTCAGTGAGTGCGGAAATCCCATTGTTTCTGGACTTCCTCCTCTAGAATTCGCTCTTCTTCATAACATCTGACTCCCCGTTGGTTACGTTCGGTTCAGACTTGTGGAGCAAGCGATTCTGCGCGAAATCGAGCGGTGGGACCCTCGTTTAATTCCGCATCCGCAATGATAACCAGCCACTACTCAGAAATTTCTCACAAAAGTACGGAATGTTTCATTCGCACTATCCACACGTGTGGCCAGCCTCGTGATCCCTGTTTTAGCCCGGTTATTTCTGGCATATTTTTATCCATGTGGACTACAAGGAATCTTTGAAGATACATTAGCGTTGACTGTAACTGTTTGTGGGTGGGAAGGCAGCGCATCACGAAAGTGACGTAGTTGGGAAGCCCTTAGAAACATATATAGTTGGGGTGTAGCTAAAGAATATGCGTGTGTGTCCTTGCTCAATTCCCTATAATCATCCCGAAAAAAAGGCGTGGGAAACTGCTTTTGTTCGTACGACGTACGTCAGAACGCCCCACCCCTTGTGCACGCATCGCATCATCGTAGCGAGCGGTCGATAGATTCAATGTTTCCTCAGTCTCAGTTCCGTGGAAAGGCCATGAATAGGCTGCAAAGGAACGGGAGGATGTAGGACATTGACGCGTTCTAACGTACATCGTAGGGAGAAACGTTACCTACGCTGTTTTTCAGGACGATTAGGAAGGATTGAGCGTGGCCACGCTCGGAATCGTAATCCACAACCTGAACTATGTACTGTTCACAGAGGATCCTACACCATCACTTTCGTGATACGCTGCCTTTAACCCGGGACCTTGGAAAAGTGGCCTCTGGAAAAGAGTTTAGAGCAGGAAACTTCCCAGTGAAGTAGAAAAGCCACAATACAAAATCCTTATCAACATCCTTTGCTGTTAACTGTAGGATACCATCGACTAACAGTCTCAATAGTGTTAGAGATAGGGCTGAGCGTTACTTTTCCATACGCAGTGTAGCTTTCCACTACATAGTCAGAATTCGACAAAAATTCTAAGAAAGTACCTGGAAGGCAAACAACTGCACATCGTTCTACCGCGTATAATCTAATCATTTTACTTTTTTCCACTCCTATTTCGTTCTACGACTTCATTTGGCTTCCCGACTTCTTGAAGGCAGTGTATCACGATTTTAGCCTTGTGCAGAAACGAGAGGGAAAGCCTAGAGTTCGGATTGAAGATTATGGAAACCACTGTGGAACAAAAACGTGATTAAATTGTAACTGCATTGTCTACTTGTTGGCTGAGGTTTTACATAGACTCTCTTTTTAGAGGCATCCCACCACGAACCTGGCTTAGTATGGATTTTTGGGATGGTTCCGCTCATCTCTCCCTGCATCACTGTAAACAGACGGCTTCGGAATGCGGTTCCTTACGACGTCCTCTATGGCAAAGCTCCACCCTCACGCCCCGCCCCCGCCTGCAATTCGTCGAAAATCCATTCGGACGCTCCGATAGGTAATTCATTTCATTCGGCGAATCGCAGGCGTGGGCGGTACGAAATGGTGGCGCATTGCAACTGACGACGTCGCAAGAAACAGCGTTCCTGTATTCATAATTTACGATTCGATATAGGTATACTCCAAGGGAAATCCATACCACACTAGATTTGTGGAGTGATGCCTTAAACAGTATAGAGCAGTAGTATTGTATGGCAGAAACCGGTTGCATCGCACATCTGATGATCACGACTTTTTTCATTTGAAAACGATGACTTGTTTGGAATTCACTGATTGGTTGATTTCAGTTGTTTTTTTTAAAGTAATTAGGAATTTTCTGAGGTATAGTAGGAGGTAGCTGTCTTTTCTCGCCGTTTTCCGCGCTACTGCTGTGAAAACCGAGGAAAGAGGGAGCGTACCTCGTGCAGAAAACGCTGATAAGTTGCTGCAGATCCTTCGACCGGTGGCCAACTTCCACGCTTTGTTCGTGGACGCTAACGTTATGATCAAGGATAGTTCACTTTTTTTTCAAAAAGTGGACCATAGAAGGTTCCAATTACTATATTTCTGCTTGTCTGCCCAAGATTTTGGAAAGAAAAATTTGTTTTTCCTCGAATGTACGCTTCCTGAAGCCAAGGATCATCAAGGATAGCTTAAAACATATTCCAAGAGATATATTAATCTTGTGGTTATATGAAACGGGTGTAGTGTAGCGGTTACAGGTTCCGTTGAATGCACGATCGATCGGAGGTTCGAATCCGCCCTGGTGCTCACCAAGCCTTTCCCATCCTTCCGGGGTCGATAAATTGGTACCAGACTTCTCCGGGAGGATAAAAACACTGACTCGACACATCGTCTAGCCTCTGGAAGTTATTGTACGGGCTAGCTAGACGCTCGTGAACATCAAACGATTCTGAATTTGCAGTGAACGTGGTGGCGCAGGTCCCAAGCGGATTGATAAACGCCAGACACTTTAGCCTTTATCTTTATCCTTTATATGAAACCCCCAGAAATTCATCCATAAATGACATAAAACCTGTGAAATTTGGCATATGCCTCGAGATTTTTGTGGAATCGGCGCCTCTGCTGCTAGAAAATTCCAGTACAGAAAAGTCCTAGGAAACTACAGTAGGATGCGGTGGGCATTCAGTTGTTTGAATGTTCATATCTTCACCATTCCGGGAATTTTCTTGGTTTTCTACCACTACTGGATGAGGTACAGTCATTGGTTCTACTGGTACTGTAAAAGTAAAGGTAAAGGTGGGTGTTATCCAGAAATGACATAAAACCGGTGAAATGTGTGTGAACAGAAGTATAGTCGGATTAAAACGAGCCGAAGCTCGCTGCAGTTGCGAACGACTCGGACCAGAGCGAGAGAGTGTTGAGTGGTTTTAGCGAGGGTCCCACCGGCTATTCCAAGCGCTTCGGGCGCAGTCGCCAGCGCACGCTGTTTCGAGTTTCAAGTGATTTTGATCCGACTATATCTGGGAGGATTCACTTGATGGGACTTCAGCAGAGTCAGCTTTTTCATGGAAGTTGGGATTATCTCCACTCGTTGGAGGTAGCGGGTGGGACCCTCGCTAGCACCACTCAACACTCTCTCGCTCCAGTCCGATTCCTTCGCAACTGCCCTTATTCCTATGAGGGATAGGCGTAGGTAGTAGAAAATGGCAGCGCTACGCATTATCTGCGCCGCTCTACCGCATCATTTTCCTGAAAAAAAGGGAATTCAGTACCAGTTTGAGCACAGCGACATCCAGAACTCTCTGGATCTTGAAGTAGAGAGATACGTTGCTGTTATGCTGTTAGCGCGGCATGTGTGTGTCTGTGTGTCTGTGTGTGTGTCAAACGTTTATTGTGGGCGCGTCTCGACGGCTGATGAACCAGTTTTCTTCCGTCCGCACGCATCGCCAACGCCAACCCCGGGGAGCTCCTCCCTAACCGCGCGGGTAATGCTGTACCGTATCACGTGCTTACTACTCACGCTCTTCTGTTTTTTACCACAACAAATTACAGCTAAGGTTTCTATGCTTATCATTCTCATTCTTTTTTTTTCCTTGAAATTATTTTTTCCATAGATAGTTCTGGAATCGATTGCGAATACGTGCAAGGAAATGAGTTTCACTTTGGTATTGTATCGATTGTAAAGTACATGAGCTGACTCATTTGTTGAAGTATTGGGAAATAGAGGAATTCCACACAAATTCGGGAATATATACGAATAATTTCCACGATAATTATCTATTACGGCAATGGCAACTATTCAGGATTCAAGTCCAGTGCAAAGAACGTTTGATCCTATTCCTGATTTATTTTTCTCCGTACCTAAGACACTTAAGTACCCTAGTGAAAATAATTTAATTATTGAGGTTATTTATTCGTTTCCTTCTACTCTCCCGGAAAGAGTCTTTATAACTGAATAAAACGACCCGGGATTCATCCCGGGAAATCTCTTAAGCCCTTAGGGTCTCGCTAGTAATCCTGAGATCATTTCCGGAAATGTTGGAAAACTTCAAAAATTGTAGATTTATCTTGATAAAATCAGTTTCCTTATGAATTTTTTGCTCAACCTACTCTTTAAAACCTTGTCTCAGGAAAATCCTACTCTTATGTTCCTACGAATCCTACGAAAAACACCTTTAATTACAAATTCTTAAGGTTTTTTTTAAATTTTGCAACAACACCGCTGAATATATATTATCGACTTCTTTCCGAATCCATATTCCTATTTGAAAATGCTGCGCTACTAGCTTCTACGTCCTCTAAAGTGAGTGAAGATGAGTAGAAACATATTTCCCAGGACCCGATTTTACATCGCTTTGAGACATTGAAGGAATAATTCGCTCAGAACTAATCAAGGATGAGACTCAGTGGACTTTTCTGGGAATAAAATATTCTGACGAACAAGTAAAAATTACTGTTGTGTTTTTGGGTCCTCTTGGGGTTTTACTTGTTTACTTTATTTTTTCTTCCAGAATTTTCTCCTTTGCGCTTAGCGTCGTAAATTCACTTTTCGTTGGAGAAATAGGCGCTTATTGTTACGAACCTTATTCATTCTGTAAAAAATCAACTAATGTTCGAAATCGTCAAAAATTCCGTACACCTCAAGGAATCACAATTTTCTTTTTTTCCTCACGAGAAATCACAATTTTCTCTTTTTTCTTTCGGAGTCATTTGGATTTTAACTTATTTAATGGTAATAATAATAAATTTAAATTAAAAAAACTGATGTAATAATAATGAATACATGAGACGTGAGTCTTTGTTAGTCTGATTAATTTTTTTAAACTTTATTTTTCTATATTTAGTGTTTATTAACAATTATATGGCTGCTAAGAAAGTTATGTGGTTGTGAACAGCGGTAGAAGAGAGTTCATACGCTCAGCTGATGTCTGCGTCAACATTGACGCATGCGTTTGCGTGACGCAACGCGGCGCAGTGCAAAGCACTTGAACTCTGATTAGGGGGATATTCGCGGTCGGGCTGGATGCTGCGCTCTCTGTTACACTTTTATTTCCCTTCGGAATCATAGCGGACATCAGTAGATATCCTGGATATTATCCTGGAGCCGATTTTTTTCCGCGTCCAGATACTCGAAGATGAAAATTACTCCGGGAAAATGTCATGTGATTGGTAACTTCACCGGTACTCGACTATGGCGCGTTTCTAACACGCTAACACCATTTTAACATTATTTCCATCCAGAACCGGTTCCCCTGGACCGATTGAATCAATCATAAAACAAAACAGCAAATTTCGTAGTGCATCCATATAAAAAATGAAGCCAATGGAAAAACTCAAAGATAATCGATGATGCTTAGGAAGTTTCCAGTCACTTCAGTGACTCGAAGAACAGTGAACTCACTGAAGTGGTTTTTTTTCCTGCATGAAACACTATTATGATTTTTACTAAGAAGAGAGTTTCAAGAAAAAAAAAGAAGAGGAGTTAAAGAAAAGAAAAACAATTGGAACAAGAATGAATGGAATCCGAAAAAAGTCCTCAAAACTTGTCAAAATGTAATTTTTGACTCACCCTCACTAATTCTCTTGTTCTCCTCTCATTTTTCTTTTCCTCTTCACACGAATCACAAGTAGATGTAAGAAATAATAGTTTAGAAAAAGTAGAGCTATTGAATTTGTTAGCAAATTTTACCTCTGAATAAAAAAAGAACAGAAACCTCTTTACTTGATACGTAAACGAACGCTGACATCAACGTCCTCGGATTCTCTTTGAAACAGTCACTTGTTTAATTAAAAAATTAAAGTTAAATTAGAGAAAAAGAGTTAAAAATTGAAAATATCAAAAATTAAAGAAAATATTAAAGTTCAATTTAGATGGAGAAAATATTGAAGAAATAATGTTGGGATTAATTGAAAAAAATTTTTGATTTATTTCTTAAAAGTTCATTCTAACCATTTTTTGGAGTAAACGGAATAAAAATTTCATGGAGAAAAATTGCGAGATTTTTCCTTCCACAAATTTCAAGAGGAAGAAGTTTTGCGATAATTACTGTAATTAAAAACCTATTGTGCAATTTTACGTAGTAATAATCACAGTCTTAATTTATCCGTGAGGAAAATTCAGCCGTTAGGCGATGAAAGTTGTTCTGCTTCTGCGGTTGCGCTTTGCAGATTTTATTGATTTTTTAAACGTTGGCTAAGGGAACGACATAAACTTAGAATTCGAAGAACTCGTTAGGTTTGGGAATTATACTCCGCTGATTCGAAGATCCAAGCCAAACAGAGGATCGGATCCGAGCGGAGTATAATGAGTCGAACTTGAATTTCTGCGGTCGCGCTAAGCAACGGTTAGGAAAGTTCCGCGTACATACGTTCGTTCCGCGTGCTCTCGGACATGAACATGGGAATTCCTTGCGACTGGTTTCAGCTCCGAATTCATTTTTCCAATGGAAACTGATAAAAGATAAGTAAAATTAAGTAAGTAAGTAGTAAGTAAAAGTAAGTATAACTAAAAGTATATGAAAAGAATAGTTTTTAAGAACACAATCCCTCTGTATTTATTGATCCACTGCAACGTCCGAAGATGAAAAGAAGAAAGAAAAAAAGAAAAGAAAAAAAGAAATAGAAGAAAAAACACTTGAAGAGAAGACCCGATATCCATTAAACAATAGAATGATTCCTTATTCATAAAAAAAACACAGACACACACAACAAAGAATTCTGACCACATCAAATTGAACTAGAACTGTATTGATCTGATCTACTGATCTACCACCGTCAATATTCAGGTAAAATGCCCGCCTTTTTCGAATGGCCATATCTTGGAGTGCGCCTTTGAGTGCTGTCCCTCGTTTGAAGGAGCGGATCAGGTACGTAGTTTTTTTTTTCGGATTCGAGTTAGCTATAGCTATTAATTTTTCTTTTGTACATTTCTTTTCTCTCCGGATATTACCTATTTCCCCTTATTTCTCTCTCTTTCTGGATTTATCAGTGAATAACATCCATTTCACCTGATCATCCGTTAATTTCTAGAAAAAAAAGAAGAATTTAGAAGGATAGAAATAGGAAAAAGTGGGGAAGAGAAATTCTTTGAAGAATGATGCTTTCTTTTTTTCTTTTTCTTTTCTTTTGACTTCCAAAACCCGCAATTGATCGTTACTAGAGGGTGAATCTATATTAGGAAGAATAATTGCGCGTAAAATTTGCATCTAACTGCTAAAATTCGTGCTACTGGTTATTGTTGAGGAGCGAGCGGGTCCCAACACGAACTCAATGGCGTCTTATGCAGTTCACTGTTGGCGCTGGACCATCTAAATTCGATTATCATTAGTTTTATGAATAATTCTTAGGGATATTACTGTTGCGGTCCGGAGGAGCGAGCGTTGATCGACAAAGGAGTCGAGCATAATCGGGCAGAGCGATTTGTCGCCTACGGAAGTACGTTCCAGTAAGTTTCAACCGGTTTTTTTTTGTGGATATTTTCTTTGTATGACCTTTTTTTTCTTAGAAAAAAAAACCTTTTTTTTTTGCAGAATCGATTACACTCTTCTTATAATAGGATTAATTGTTTCGATTGTGCTATCTATTCTTCTGTCCTTCTTCTGTTGTCTCCTATGTAACGGTTGTTGGTTACATCGTCGACGTAATCCGCAAATGTACGAAAGTGTCCACGAGAGCGGATGGTATCCACTTTGTTGTGAGTTTTTTGCACAAATCAGTTTATTTTTCGTTCTACTAAGACCTAAAGATTTTCTAGTGTTTTTTTTTTACAAATTTTCCATTCTTTTTTCTTCTTGAATCCCACACGGAATGGTTCCATAGTGAATGGTGATATAAAAATGAAAAACCGGCTCGTCCTACTTCATAAATTGTTACAGTCGAAATTTATCCCGTGACGACTGCCTTACCACATTTATTTCGCTACTGTTTGCTTTTTTTTGTAAATGTTTACAGTCGGTCACAGCTGGTTTTTGACGGGTACCAAGTGAGATTTGCTAGGTGTCGATCGATACGCATATTGTGCATGTGAACATTGAACCAACTTTGTATATCCAGTAGTTTGATCTAAATTCACCTCGAAAGAAAGTTCAAACCTGATCCATCGATCTGATCGATACCGGTTACCGTGGAATATTTGATCATTTTTCAGTGTGTATTGTCTTTTACAATGAAGTGCTCTGTAAAGTAAACAGTATAAGTCGATCGGAGCGTCGGAAGAGGGCGCACACTTTTGAGGAAACCACCGAAGGTGCAAAACGATAACTCACATGCACTTTTCATCCGACGACATTTTATAAGAAGGATGATTTCATAATATAAGGATTTTATAAGAATTATTTACTATTCAAAAACTATTCAGTTATTATTTATTAGGATTATTTTATAAGATGAGGATTTTATAAGAACATTTATGATAGAAACAGAAAAATGGTTTTAATTAACAGATGAGCTGTATTTTGAACCCAACAGTAGTTTGGTCAAAATCCTATTCCTTAAAAAAAGGTTCAGACTCGATCCAGAGCGTTACATTGTCCAGTTGTTTACATCTGCGTAGTTGTAAGCAAGGAATATTTGACCATCTATTAGAATTTTTTCACCTCCGAGTGTGGTTTTTTGTGAAGCTTTGCACTATTTTCGATAATTTAAAGTCGAAACTATCTGATGAAACCTCAGCGGAAGTAGTTCCAGTGAATTTTCTAATTTTATAAATTCCAAATTGATAAATTTTCAAAAGTATTACTAATTCGAGAGCGTTATACTAAAAATTAGTGGTTGAATGAGTTCAAATACAATCGTGTTGCCTTTCTTGTTTACTTATGTACTGTTTACAAAGTAAAATATTTGTTTATCTCATCTCATTCAATCACTTCAATCGTCTTTTCACTATGTTTTTGAAAAATATTTGTATTGGAACCAAAAAAAAAGAGGAATGAACCCGACTTTAATTGCTCCACATATCATTTACTATTGATTTTCAACTATATTTGGAAAATTTTTGCTGTTACCTGGAAATTCCTTGATTAAAAGAAGCAAACTCGTTGACTCTCGAAGACTAACTCGGGTTTGCCTCTTTTTAGTGTTTTCTGGCTCCAAGTTCCGAAGTAAATTCTAGAAGTAGCGTTGTTTTGTAGTGTAATTTGTTTATATTTATCTTTTTTATCTTTATTTACATTACATATTTATTTATCTTTATTTATCTTTTTTATTTTACCCGTTGTGATTAGACCGACCGGTTTTATGTACTCTTCTGTTCGTGTCAATCAATCGATATAACACTAAAAGTTTGTGACGATTTCTTTTTCCGCAAAGTGTACACGCGATTATTTGCTAATCTCTCGAAAAATGCGATCTTCTATTTGCAAGCATCGCTGGTTGCACATCGTTTGACTCCGACAGAGTTACTTGGATCCTGGAAATAATAAGGTCAGGCGGGTAGCGTGAAATGATTCTTCAACGCGACAAAGTTCTTAATTTGAATGAATCTATTTGTTGGTAGTTGAGAATTTTTAAAATTTCCGTTCGTTATGGATCCTCAGCAACATCTTAACGTTACGATTATCCTCAAAATCGATAAAGTGTCTGTCGTTAGTCAATCCGCTTCGGATGCGGCTCCACGTCTACTTCAATTCAGAATCGTTTGAGGTTTACGAACGTGTGACTGGCCCATACAATGACCTTACCGCCAGCGATTCTTCGAAAATCCATTCGGACGCCCCGATAGGCAATTCATTTCATTCGACGAATCGCGGGCGGCGGCGGGGCGCATGGGTGGCGCTTTGCAATAGAGGACGTCGTAAGGAACCGCATTCCGAAGCCGCCTGTTTACAGTGATGCAGGGAGAGATGAGCGGGTAAAGTTAAAGGATAAAGTTTCTGGCGTTAATCAATCCTCTTCGGATACGCCCCCACGTTCACTTTAATTCAGAATTGTTTGAGGTTTACGAGCGTGTAACTGGCCTCTGCAATGACTTGCGGGGTTAGCCGATGTGTCAAGTCAGCATTTTTCGTCCTCCCAGACAACTCTGGTACCAATTTATCGACCTCGGAGGGATGGGAAAGGCTTGGTGAGCACTGGGGCGGATTCGAACCTCGATTCGATCGATCGTGCAGGCAGCGGAACCTCTAACCGCTACACTAGACCCGTTTCATATAACCACAAGAAAAATATATCTCTTGGAATACGTTTTAAGCTATCGACATGTGATCCTCAAGGGCTTCAGGAAGCGTACGTTCGAGGGAAATCAAATTTTTCCTTTGAAAATCTTGGACAAGCAAGCAGAAATAGTACCTCCTACGGTCCAGTTTTCCAGTTTTTTTACCTTTATAAATCCTTAATTAGCTCCCCGGGTTCACTTGAAATCGGCTCAAATTATAAAGAAATGGATCAATGGCCGAGTATCCGATGAGTCCTCGTTGTGAACGTTAGGAATTTGCCCGAGTACGACCCCTCCGCCACAATCTCCCACAGTTCTGGGAATTGACGAATCTTATCCGATTTTACAAATGGAGTTTCCCCCTTTATGCATTTTCAATCAAAGAATTACCATGGAGAGGAATGAAAGAAAAAGAAGAGTAAGATTGAACGGATCGTATGTGGGAGGACCTTTGGTACGTGAGGTATGTAGTCGGCCAATCACAAACGAGCATCACATGTTCGGCGTAGGCGGGACAAGTTGCAAATTGTCGCATAATTTTTTGCTTCTTCGCACAATAAAGATTGGTTTTCATGCAATTTCTTGAAGTTTTCTTTTTTTTTCTTGGCTGAGGACCATTTATTGACATTAACACTTTTTTATTGACATTTGACGACTCACTGCAATGGAAAAAAACAACGTAAAACCTTTTTTTTTAAACTTGGAATGGTTGTTTGAAAAATACGAAACAAAGTTTCCTCAACATACAATCAACTACAGTTGCAACTCGGTCGTTCTATGGTTACTTTGTGATGTGCTTTTCGGCTTTTTCTTCATTTTGTCTCTTTTTTTTGTTTAAAATTTATAGCCGATCCTAAAATGGGATGGATGGGGAACTTTTTAGTTCTTAGATCCAACCAGCAAGCAGTTATCTGCTACGTGCCGCCGCTTTTATGTTTTGCTTTTCCTTCCTGGGCAAGGGAAATATCCTAGAAACTGGAAATGCGGTACTGTATAGTCCTTTAATTTATGAGTTATTGAAGTGAGTTTAGTCATACATTCACGTTAGTCACTAAGGCGCTGTGAAACATCAGCATTAGTTCTTTTCTCAGGTCTCTCACATGTTTGCCGCTGACTCAGAAATTCCTTGAAAAGAATTCTTTGAAGAAAATCTTTGAATCGGTTCTATGTCCTGAACTTGAAATGACGTCTTTAATGCACTTGTTCGGGGAATTTCCTATTTTCCTACTTAAGAATAACCTAAAGCGAAATTTTCGAGGATGAAAATCTGCATGAAAATCCAGAAATTACATCGGGGGACACAGCAGAGTTGCTATTCAACGACCAAATATTTGCGAATAAGCGTTCGTATCCTCTTACATCTGTTTTTTTCCCGGGCTTTTTTTGAAGTAGGATTTGAGTATTTGTGGAAAACATTGCAACACAGTAAGATATCAATTCGAAATCACCCATAGATGTAAAATGATAGTTTCTCTCGTTTCATTTATGCTGAAAATGCGTAAATTAATTTGTCAAATTTAATCAAATATCCCTAGAATTCCTAGAACGAATACAGTTTCCTGGTAATTTTCCTCTTTTTCATGCATAATCTAGAAACAGGTCAATAATTGTAAGTATTTGCGGTTTTTCCTTTTTTCGAATACAAAGAGAATTCGCGTTTGCTATTGTAGAGAAAAGTCGAGTTTGCGAACGGAGACGGAATGAAGGGGGTGGGCGGGGGAGGGAAAGGTTCATGTATGGATCAAGAAAAATAATTAAATAAATTCAAATGAAAAGTAAATACGTACAAAAATGAATAGAAAAATAGCATAATAGATGAATATAAATAAATATAATTTGAATGAAAGAAAACTTACGAAACTAATTTTGCATAAAGTTACTCCTCCTGAAAAGAAACTGCATTCATAGACGGAATTCTAGGAATTATCCAATAAAGCCATTTTCAGTAAAATAAGAAAAAGTGCTTTTGTTTTTTTTTTCGAATAACGGGCTTGCGGAAACATACATGGCTTTTCCAATTTTTTAGCGTTCAATAGATATAGTTTTGTTTTTCTTTTTTTAAAAAGAAATTTTATAATGGGATTTCGAGAGCATACATGGCTCTTCCAATTTTCATTCTCTTTTTTTCCAAAAAATTATCACTACTTATAAAATATTCTATTGGATGTAAAATAAATATGTAAAATATTCGACTGTCTGTACAATAACTTGCGACATCTCCTGTTTGAGAGACGCATTCTCTAAACCTATCTTTTCCTGAAAATCAGGGAACGAGAAATTTTCAGTGTTCTGTAGCTCATTGCTGGATTATTTCCCGACTTTTTTTGTAATATTCAGTAGTTTCTATCAAATATCCTACTTCTAATTTTACTGGAAACTATTGGACATCTGGAAAAGTCGACTCTAATCGATGATTACAGAAAAACTAGAAAACTCCACTAAAAATGTAATATCGATTAAATTATTAGTGATAAATTATTAGTAGTTGATATTATCCCAGAGATAATGCTGGATTTTTGTGTCCAGGAATGTTCAAGGCTAAAATTACTGTGGAGTCATTGGGATAATTCGATTTGCGATCTTTATCGTGCTCTTTTTTCCCGAGAATCTCGTTAAAGTTGCATTTTGAACTGGGTTTCCTAATCGATTCGAATTCCACGCTGATGACCCGAACATCTGTCCGTCCGCTATTTCACCACCATTAGTTCAGTCAGTCAGTCAGTCCGAGTTATTCGTAACGCCACCACACCCATCCCGAAAAGAACGCAACGATGACGAATCGATGTCAGACACCTTCTCTCCGGAACGAACGAGAAACGAGGCGATGCGACGGGGACATAAGTCGTATGTGGGCGGAAAAAAAGACAGTTAAAAAAAACCAGTGAATCCTACATGAGCCACAGTGAATGTCCACTCAAAAACAATCGGCTCCTCCTACTTCATAAATTATTACACTATTTATTTATTTATTTTTTATTTTTTCATTTTTTAAAATTTTCTTTCTATCATAGAACTAAACAGTGAATCCTAGATGAGCCAAAGTGAACGGTCATGCAAAAACAACTGATTCGTCGTACTTTATAAACTATTACACTATTTTTTATTTTTTTTTATTTTTTTTAAACTTTCTTTTTATCGTTGGACTCAACAGTGAATCCTACATGAGCCACAGTGAACGGCCACGCAAAAACAACCGACTTGTCCTACTTCATGAATTATTGCACTTTTTTACTTTTTCATTTTTTTAAAATTTTCTTTTTATCGTTGACCTCAACAAAAAATAATCGGGTCGTCCTACTTCATAAATTATTACACTATTATTTTATTTTTTATTTGTTTTTATTTTTTTATCGTATGACTTCCTTACCGCATATATTTCACTACTGTCTCCTTTTTATTTAATGTTTTACATCACAGTTTTTCTGCGTTCCTTAGGATACTACAAGTAAGGTCCTGACAAGAACGGTCAGACCCCGTATCCAAGATATCTATCCCCAGTAGGATAAATGCGGTGGAAACGAAACCATCGTTGACTTCTTTTTCCAGTCATTCTATCAAATCCCATTTAATTATTTTCTTGACGCAAACTCGGTGCAGCTGGAATTCTTTGCAAGACCTACCCGTCGTTTTTTCGCTGAAACACACTTTCTGTGTGCTGAAACGAGTGGAAAAGTTTTTCCACCGCGGTTGTCCGCGGACAACGTTTTACTGGATAGCAATGTATTTAACCAAGACACATTTCCCGCTGAAGCGCATTTATCCGACTGGAAATTTTTTTTAGTGGATGCAGTCTCCGGAAAATGTAAGATTCGTGAATATTTTTTATTCTGAAGCAAAGAATTTGATTGGGAAATTCTGAAGCCAGGGAGAGGGGATTCTTCTCGACGTTCTCAATTGATTCTCTTTCCTTCGATTAGGTTTAAAATTCAAGGAGAAAAATAGTTGGTGCCTAGTTTATTTGGGATATCGAAATGACGCCTGAATGTATTTCTCTTCAAGAATTTTCTGAATAAAAGAGTAGAGTATGCACTCACGTGAAAAAAGTCATTTAATTTTGTAATTTGAAATTTTGAAATTTTTTTTGTAGTTTCCGAAACTAGCATGACTTTTTAGTTGAAATGGTCTTGCTTTTAACACTTTCTTGAAGTTGTCGTATAAGTCAAATAAGTCAGGATGTTTGAAATGCCATGAAAACTGGGGATACTGAGAAAATAAGACTTTTTTACATCTTCGATTTTTTCGATTTTCTGAATTGAGTGGATCCATTCGAGTACACATCGTTCTCTTTCAAAGAAAAAAAAAATCTTTTTTAAATACCCAGAAAAGCCTAATGAGACGGCGAGGTCATGGACTGGAAAAAGGTTATGTGGTGGTCGACACTGTCAGCTGTCGGCAGCCTTGAATCCGTTCGGATCTTCTCGGGGAAATTTCCACAGAATTAAAGTGTTCCGAAGAAAAAAATGATTGGTTGAATTTTCAAGCACAAAATAATAGGGCTGGATGTATAGAATAGAATAACATAGAATAATAACAAAGAAGAAAAAAAGAACAAAATAAAATTTATTATCGACGAAGAGACACCAAATTCCCGTTGTTCGAGCTCAATTCCAGAAAAACTATGGAATTTTTTTTTTATTTATTGCGAGAATGTAAAAAAAAACTCTATCCAATGTTCATATTCAGAACTATGCACCTCTGCGATATTTATCCGAATATCACGGACGGGACGAAAAAGATGAAAAATAAACGAATATTTATCGGGCGGCAAGAATCCCTCTTCCCTCCACCGTTTTTTTCTTTTCTTTCTTTTTTTCCTCTTCTTTTCTTCCCTCTTCTTTTCTTTCCTCTTTTTTTCTTTCCTCTTCTTTTCTCTCCTTTTCTTTTCTCTCATCTTCTTTTCTCTCCTCTCTTTTTCTCTCCTCTTCTTTTCTCTCCCCTTATTTTTTCTCCTCTTCTTTTCTTTCTTTAAGGCATTCCATTTACCGCTGCACAGTACTTGGAAAAATATAGGGTTTGAGGTTGGCAATGGGTTGTCTCCATTGCCTTTGCGTTTAAACTACGTTTATACTGCTTTCATGCGTTTATACTTAACTAAAATCTAATGTAACCATAAAATTAGTCCACCTTTAGTGTATTTTACTATTGAAATACTACGAAACTACTTTTACGAAACACGTATCTTCTTTTAACGTCAGAATGGAAGAAATAATGAAAATAAGGTAGTTAGAAGTTAGAAAATCTCATGTTTGGACTAATTTTGTTGTTGTTGTTGTCGATAAGCATGGAATGTGATCGACATTGATAAAAACAGGTTTCTAGGCTGACTTATTCGGCTACCGCTAGATAACAAACAACTTATTCCTATTACAGATAAAGTTAAGATTTGAATGATTTCTGGAAAAGGAGAAAGAAGAGGAAAAAATCCCAAGTTAAAGATAAGCAAAAAGATTTTAATTTTAAGGAATTTTTTTAAAGTTTCCTACTGAAAATTCCCAGAATGAACCGTTTGGTGTGTAAATAGTACCTCTTTATGGTATTCGTAGTATTCATATTCAAATAAAAATAGATCCTAGAAACTTGCTTGGCTAAAAAATTAAAATTTCCTCTATTAATAAATTAATTAGATTGAATAAATCAATATTTCTTCTATTTTCCTTAATTTATGTATTTTTTTAACGTTCTACTTTCTTTCTCCTTCTGATCCAGGAGTTTTTCTGCGAGCGAGCGAGCAACGAATACGACTAGAGTCCATTTGACACAACTTTTTAGCGGAACAAGTAACAACTCAGAAAAAAAAATCTCTCCCAAGAGTTTCGTGGAGTTGATGCTCCTGTACGGATTCATTTCTGAGTTTTCTGATTTTTCTTTTGTTGTTGACAACAACAAACAAACAACATCACAACAATATTCATTCATTCTTTTCGCGATATAATACATACAAGGTTAAGGTTGTCCTATCGAGCGCGTATTTTAAGATGATCGTCCGCATTCGACCGATATCTCAAATGAATTCAAATCGATCATTCGATAGCGAAGCCTTTTTCAAAAGCAAAAATGGCAGTAAAGGATAATAAATAATAAATAAGTACAAATAAAGTGCTAAATACACAACTATAAGTAAAAAATGGAGTAAATAAAAGTAAATAGGTGATAAATATAAAAAATATATATATAGAAATAAATATAGAAAAATAAAATATGTTATCATTTCATAGAAATGTATTAATCTTATTAAATGATTTTCCAACATTCAGATATTATTGCATTGGGTCCCACATGGATTCCATTGGGTCCTACGTGGATTTCTAAGGCACAAACACTACGAATAAGTAATTTATTGGAAGAGTCAGATAAAGAACGTAGATGACAACAGATAGCACCTGGATTTAAGGATACTGTACGGTGTGTAAATCTCATTCGTCTTGGATGACAACCTAAGGACGCTGTGGCTTACCAGCTGCGCTCATCGTTGAGACTGACCTTTGTTTTCCTGTTTGGGACTTCTGGGTACTGTAGTTGGTAGGATATCGAGGATTGGCAAGGAGTGAGGAGGAATTTGATGAGATGAACGTAGAATGAAAGACTTGGAGCCATTTTCAGGCCTTAAATAACAATTTAAAAAAATAATAAACGGATAAAAAATTATTGAATAACAAATTAATTAGTAAAAATTAATAAAATAAAAATTAATAAGTTAATAATAAATAATAGAAATGATGTCAGGAAAATAACGGCAAACCATAAATAAAACTTCATCAAAACGTATGAAAAACAGAAAAAAACCATAAATTCAGCATAGAATGCTGGGGTTTTAATTAGAGAAAAAATTTGGAGAAAAATTTAAATCCGTGCAAAATAATAAATAATAATAGATCTAAATTAATTAATAATTAATTAATAATTTAGATTAAGATTAATAGGTCTAAATTAATGAATAATTAATTAATGATTTAGATTTAAAGTATTTCTGCACAAAAACGCTGCTCATTCTCTTATTGCGATTGTTATTTCGAAAGAATAAAAATAAATGTGAATAAAAAAGAATAAAAAATAAGTAGAGTAGTAAATAGAAGTAATAAACAAAGAAAATGAGAATACAAAACCAATCCTTGCTCATTTATTTATTTCCTCATTTATTCACTTATTTTTTACATGGCATGTAAAGGCCTGTTGTGCTTATTTATTTATTTCTTTATTTATTTATCCTTTACATGACACGTGGTGCTGAAATGTTTAGAATCAGTTTTTTTATTCAGTTTTTTTTTGGTTTAGTTTTTTGCTTTTTATGTTATTGTTTTTATTTTATTTATATTATTTATATTTTTGAGTTTTCATATATAGTTTCATCCGTTAAAAATAACTAAAGACTAAATTTTTAAAAACTAGTCAATATTAAAGTGAAAAAAAGAGAAAATAAACAAAAAATTAAATTAAAGTAAAAGGAACAATCATTAAGACTTTGGTCATACAGGCACATTTTTTTCCCATATTTTCCTCATTCAGGCGGATTTGGGATCCCAATGGGGACGGTTGTGTTCTCCACGCATCCACCACAGTATCGGGACGATAGCGAAATGTATCACGGATCGTCCACGTCGAGTTTGCCATCGTCAAAGCAGAGGTTTGCCGATCCGCCATTATTTTGAGGAGGCGGCAATGATTTATTTATTTATTTATTTAGCAAAAGCATATCCATGAATATTTAGAGTGCGTTTTAATCCAGATGGTACTCCACGAGGAGTTCTTAAGAACGGCCACGAGAATTACTGAAACGATCTTATTGATGGTCAAAAATGTGTATTATAAACATGGATTGAGATAGAGTTTTGATTTTGTTTTTCGTTCGAAATAAAATTTTTTCACATGTATTTGTTTTGATAACTTGTTTTTGTTAATTTATTTGTGTTTCTGCTCTCGTATTGCTGCTTAGTCGTGAAGCAGATGATTTAATTCCATGGATTAAGGAACGTAAACAATCGTGATGTCGTCGTCGTTTGTTTTGGTGAGTGCTTCGAAGTTTCTTGTTGTCTTCTCGATAAGTATGCTTGATGGGATTTTTTTGTTTACTAGTTAGTGTTTTTTTTTGTTTACTAGTTATGAATGAGAAGATCTATGAGCTTAAAATGTCCATGAGTCCATTTACGTATATTTAGTCCAAGCCTAACTCTCGAACCATAATTTGCTCCACATTTTTCTTCTTTTTCTCTCAAATCACATGTCATTCCTCAGTTTTTAATTTTTTTAACGAAAAATGAATTATCTTTATTTTTTATTTTTTAATTCAATTTAAATTTTGTTTCACTACTTCCAACTTACTACACTACTTACTACTTTACTTTAACTGCTACTAACTACTTACTTACTTTACTTTAAGGAAAATTTTTTGAGAAATCCATTTTACTAGATAACCTGATTCTCAGAGTAGGTTACAGCTGGATTTCTGTACAATTTCTAGCACCATTACTGTCACGGAGATATTCAGATGGCCTACAACAATCGACCAAATCGATCGAATCGATTGACGAACGTTGACGATTGAGCGTTTACCACAGAAAAATTCTGATAGAATCTAGATTTTCTTCAAACTTAAAAGTAATTAAATTATGGTCCTTATGTCATAGTACACCTACGATAAAATCGTCGACGAAGAGAAACTGATGTCCCGAGTCGTGTGTGGTCGTAAATCTTCCCGAGTTTAATGGAAGCATTGAAAATTCCAAAGGTATGAATAATTTGTCAAAAAAAAAAATGTTGGTGCAAGAGAAAAATGTAGAAGTTTTCTTTGATTTCGATGCACTGTCCACGCAATTTTACCTTCTCATCTTTTCTGTTTTTCGCGAAGAGGACATTTTTGAAATATTGTCAAGAAACAAAGAGGAAAAATAAAAATATTATATTATAATATTAGAATAAGCTAGGAAAATGTATACAAAAAAACATTTATAATCTTCCAATCAAGACCACCATGTGTGCGACAAATCAACAAAGAGATGTATTTTTCATATTTAAGAAATTTATAATTTATTGGAAAATAAAACTAATATTCAAACTTCCAGCTGAGTATTATGCTCCTAATGTTTTTCTCCACAAATAAATATAAATATACATAAGTACAAATAAATATCCTTCTCTCAGAGATATCAAGGTAAAGATATGTTTTATATTCATTATATTTCTCACATTTCAAAAATTTGCAACCGATTGAATGTTCAAATCCAGCTGAGTACTGTATGTATGCTCTTAACATTTTTCTCCATACAAAAAGGTAAAAAAAAATCTTAAAAAGAAATGGAATTGGTGTGGAAATGGAGCAAAATAGTGCAATTTTCGAGATGTAAAATCGTAAAGAAACAAATGGAATATCGAAAATTTCCGATTTTCAACGACTGTAGGGATTCAGGAGTTTTAAAGTTGTATTCTCAATATTTATTTTTATTTTTATTTTTACTTTTTTTACACATCCATCCATAAGATTCGAATATATTTTAATTTAAAAAATTTTTTAAAAACATCAAATTTTATGCCCACTTACTTCTACGATCCCTATCCTTCCTTATTCATAGTGAACTATGCACCGAAAAATGTTCTCAGTCAACAGAAATACGAGCTCAACGGGGAGCTCTGCGGGTACAGATCCCGTGAGAAAAAAATGGGAAATATTTGATTGCATAGCGATATGACTTATCGTGCTTGATTCCTTCCCAGCATATCAAATATCGGCCACGTTTCGGCACCAGAAGGTTATCCATAAAATCAACCTAATATGTATAGTGAAGCCGTTGAGTTTGAAAAGTTGCATAAATTTCTGGATAATTAGAAAACTACATTTGAAAGTCTTTTTTACAGAGCTCAACAAAAAAATCCATGTAGATCCATAGAAAAAATAAATATCGAAATAGTATAGCGATTCTGGTCACAAATATCAGCCAAACAACGACGAAATTATTCAGATTCTCCAGAGGAAAAAGGTTTATCGATTGTTTTCAGGGGTTTTCTCATGCTCTACTTTTTTCTTTTTTTTTCCGACCTTGTGCATCTGTTTGCGTTACGCGACAAGAACATTCGGCTTTCTTGAAGTTTGACACGAGCGCTGTAATGCGGAGTGCATCTGAGCGTTTTTTTTTTCGAAGCATTTTTTGGAAATTTCTGAAAAATCTCGTAACGAAGAGTTCTTTTTTTTTCGTCAATGAAATTTTAAATTTTTGGGAAAAAGTGGGTGGAGGATAAAGCGCTCTGATCAATTCCTACAGGGATCCGCCCACGCTTTCGAGTTTAATTCAGAATTCAAGGTTTCTGGAAGCGGGTGCAGCTTTAGAACGACTTATGATTTACGAGCCGAATTGTTAAATCAGTGTTTTTTCCTACCAGATAAGCCTGTTTATCGATTTACCAATTTATCGACCCGGAGCAATGAAAGACTTTGTTCGCTCGGCGACGGCGTCGAACCATTGACCGTACAGTTGCAGCCAAACCTCTTACCGACTGCGCTATCCACCTATTCCAAGAAATTCTTAATCTACAATACTCTTGTATACAGATATACTCTTAATTACATTAATTACTTAATATACTCTCAATTTTTTACTTTTAATTTTTTCTAGTTGCTTTTTCTGGAATTTACCCGTTCCGAACGTTGTTCTAACTTTCCTAATTTTCTGACTAATTTTAGGAAAATCAAAGTTGTATTTTTAAAGGGTTTAAATAATAATAATAATAATAACCAATATAATAAATAACCAATAATAATAAATATATAAATCCAAGAATAACGACGTTCTATAATAACAATAATGATGATAATAATAATAATAATAATAATAATAATAATAATAATAATAATAATAATAATAATAATAATAATAATAATAATAATAATAAATTAATAATAATAATAATAATAATAATAATAATAATAATAATAATAATATAGGGAAGGAAATAGCAATAATTGAGAAGGGAAGCAAAAAGGATCTATTCAGCACTACGGGGACCCGAGAATCACAGATTTCTGTGGCAGGTAAACGTATATAATCGGATAATCCATGAAAATATATAAATCCAACAAAACCACGTTCTATTATCCGAAAGAATGATTGTTGACTGTGAGTCATAAATAGTTTTTGCAAACGCCAGCCATCCCGAACAACCACCGCCGCCGCTCAAAACATTTCGCGGCGATGAGCGATGAGTTCGGCCCGGATTTTATCATTTAAGGATTTAGTAAGCGAACCCGAGTCAACATCGATTCCACTCTTTTTTCGGCTGTATTTCCCCAGCGAACGTAGGCTCGTCCTCTGTTGAACGTAATTTTTTTAAGTTCAGGCATCAAGCGGTGTTTACATGAGGTCTTCTGTGTTAAGTTTGGTGAGTACCGGTGCGCTCTTGTCGTATGTAGTTAATTGAGAAAAGTTAGAACCTACGTGCCAGGTTTCTGGATGAAATTCGAACCATCAAGCGGTAGGGGAAGTTTGTCGACGTGTAATAGAACACTGAAAAACTTGCCGACAAAGGTAAAAGTACATTTTTTGCATTTTTTTTTTCCTTATGTAACCATTACTGACGGCTTCGCGTCGATAGTTCCACAAACTTTTCCTCCGTTTTGGTGTCGAATTAATACAAAATCGCTTAAATTTTTCTAAAAAATATTCGCTTGATTTTCTCCAAAATATCCGGCTTGATTTGTGTTTTCTGAATTTTTGTGGATTTAGCCTATTTATTTTCCAATGTGTTTGATGTTGTAAGAACCATTGAAAGAATTTTCTCGAGTGGGGAAATCTTTCTAAAACTTTACGAGGAGTAGCATCCGTGAAGCTCTGTCGAAGTTAGAGGTTTTTCTACCTCCTTCCCCTCACATACCTCAAAGAAGCAGTTTTAATAGCCATAGTAATATCCAGACGGTCCCAGTTTAGCCGAAAAACTCACACTTTCTTCACACCTACCGTATACGCTCGTGGTCAGCACCAAAATTTTCCGCGATGTGAAAAAATACGGTAGCAGTAATTTTGCAAAAAGGGCAAATAATCCAGAATCTTCCCAGCTAAAATACTCTGTGCATTTCTGCAGTTGCTCCGCTGATCTCTGAATAAATCACCAAAATTTCTATGCGAAGCTTCAGAGGTTTCTTTTCTGCAATGAGAAAGGGTCCCGGCACGAAAAGCTGATTACTTCTCAAAATTCCCATGATTTATGTTACGAATGCGTGGATAAAAAAATCATTTGTTAGAAAATCCTGACAGATTTCCTCAGAGGGGAAAAATCTATCTTCACCGATACTTTTGCCATCTTAATGCAAATCCTCAGCTGTCTCATGTAATGAAGTTTAGCGATGATTTTCTTTTGCCGAGCTCTTCTTTCTTGTAATTAAAGGCAGGTCCTATGAATTGAGTGATAAAGATTTCAGGTGGAGTATTAATAAATAATCAGGCTGTGTGATCGAGGGGGAGTTAATACGTAAAAATTTAATAGCAGTAAAAAAGTGGAAGCATTGACATTGCTCAAAATTGCCTCCAATGAACCTTTATGTTTCTATTGCGTGGATATTCAAATCATTCGAAAAATCCGGACTGATTTTGCTCAAAACCAAAAGTTTAGCCTTCACTTCACACTTTTTCCAGCCGAAAGCTCACATCCCACGTCCAGTTGATGGTTTAGCGGAATTTTTTCTTCCGAACTCCTCTACACCTCGTTTAACTCACTCTTAACCATCCCCTCCTCAACCACGGTAGCCGTTCACCCATTCAAATGGAGTCCAAAAGGTCTTGGGACCATTTTCCGAGGTGAACAAACTAGGATAAAGATGGACATTTTATTACTTTATTCTGGAAATTTCTAGCCTTCTTTTGGCTAGCGAATATTCGAATATTCAAATAAAAAGCTGGTTTAAACGTAATTAGGCCTAGTTCTACACAGCTGAAAAGCTGGACATACATTCATCTCTGGATGCTCCTATTGAAATTTTTTTCCATTCCAGAGAAAAATGTGCACTTCCAGAATGGAAATGTCAATTTAGAGCTAAGTTTACGACGATCGAATGAAATGACCTTTTAGTGTGCATCAAACTCATGTCGGCGGTCCTTTGACGACGTCGAGTTTCGTCCGAGTTTTCCGAGAACCCCGAACCCCGGCCGGCCGCACGGGTCCAGCCGGCATCGATCAGTCAGTCCCTCTCTGACATACATAAATTCCTGATTGATGATAGAGGCGCGAACATCGTGTTAAGCCAACCACCACACAAATGTAGCAGGTGTCCACGAATCCACGCTTCATCCTGGCAGCGGCCACGATCGCCCCTCTCTCATCTCACCATCCATTTCTTCTCACATCGTCATTTTAATTCCACTAAAATATACTTAACGTGAGTGTTTTCGTTGTTTGTTTATAATTTAAAAAAAAACAAGAAAATTAGTTGATTTAGGTTGGGCTCGTTCCGAGCATAGGGTTTTGATTTTTATTTTAGTTTAAAAATTTTTAAAAAACCGCTCACTGTTCCCAGGTAACCTTTCGGAACCCTTGAACCCTTTTTTGAAGAGATTATGTTCAGGGACGTTCTGTTAGTGAAAAACTACAGTAATCTCTGCTATATAGTTTTAGTGCTGCGATCGATAATGAATTCAGGTAGTGTTTTACAAATAATTTTACAAATAATAATATTTGTGATAGAATTGTGATTAGAAAAAATATTTTCTGCCTATTCTGACCGACCAATGGCTTCCTCATTGCTGGATTCCATGTTTACTTCCAGGAAAACGCGAAAGATCAGAGTTACGTTACGTTAAGAGACGTTAAGAGACGCAGAATGCGAAATTGTCTGGTTAAGTTTATTAGGTTGTTAGGTTTTATTATGTTGTTTCCACGATTTTTAGCCTTAATGTTCTAGGATGCTACCGTAGGTGATTTCTGGATGGGTTTTCTATTCGAATCTGCCTGATGGCTGTGAGATCGTTGAAAAATGGGACCTTTTCGTGTCCCTTGCTGATCACTTTTACAACCTTAACCTCTCAAACCCTCAATTTTCCGGGTCTCACATAATTACCGGCTTCTAATTAATGGCAGGGTCAGATACGTTCAGCGATGTTCTATAAACTTAGTTCCTCAGATGGTTCGTCTTCACGTGGACCGTGTCCGGGTCTCAGAATCACGTGATACAGTGAAATATCGTTGATATTATCCCCAGCAATCGTTCCTCAAAGTGAAGTAAAATTCAGGGGTAATAATGGCCTCAAAATTCTACGCTTCCTGGCCAGCGGCACCCCAAAAAAGTAGCAGTTCTTCACTTCAAGTAGTAATTTTCGATGAATACTATTCAGTTGGAATTTTCTCACCGATTCCTACCACCGAAGAAAATTAAGATGTTAAATCTGAGAAAAATTCCCGTATAAGAAAATTTATAACGTGAATTGAAACTTTTTTCACGGAAAGTTTCAAGTAACTTTTACTAGAAAATTCGAAAAAAAAACGGGTGTTTTTATCCCGCTTATTAAAATAATTTTTTTGATATAATATTAAAATAATACCACGAAATTGACGATGTTAGGATTATTCCAGAAATGTGACAGTGATGCGCTTTCAATTGTGGCGTGATACGGGGAAATAGTGTGTGTTCCAAGGAGAGGGAGCGAGTGCGTTGCGGCTGTCGCGTCGCGGTCACCCAAGCCTAGATATTTGAGGGCAACTGTGGGCTTAGAAGAATGTCGTACTGTGGAGGAGTATTTTGGAATTTTCCTTATGTTTTTGCTCAGAAGGTGGAGATTCAGCTTAATCTATCTGCCAAAACAACATTGGAGGAGAATACGGTCAAGAAATGAGTTTTCTAGGATTGTTATCCACTCACTATGTGCTTCATAGAACCCTCTCAGAGTTCATATTGCCAAGGATACGATAAGAATAAAATCCAGTCGGGATTAGTTGCTCAGGGAAAATTATAGAGCCGCAAATGGTGCAAGGGCGGAGCAAGCTGCAATTCTGTGCATGGACGATTGCCACATCTCTATTTTTCTAAGCTGCCGAATCATTTCGTGGCCATTTTTCAGGGGAAAAAACCCCGGGATCTTCTCCACTGCTTTTTCCCTCCTGAATGACGCTTATGAGATTGCTTAGACGCGAAAAAAAAGAGGGAAATTCTCGGAACAACCAGAAACAGATGTAGCTCTCGTATCTACAGCGGTTGCGCTTAAACAACATTAAGATAATGTCTTTACAATGATTGAGGGATGCCTCATTGCTTGCAAGATTTCTCTTCGCATTCACTCATTCCTTTTGTTCCTGGAACGACGTGCATCTTGAATTCAGCTCGTTCTATCAGCTGCTGCTGTTTTAACACTTAAGGGATGTTATCGATTTTCGGTGATCCTTACAAGGATAAGGCACAAAGTAGTGTTCTTCTACTACATTTTTTAAAAAAAGAGTACTGTAGAACTGTGATGAAGGAAAATATGTATTTTTTATTTATTGCTTGTTATTTCTGTATTTTTCTGCTCACTAGAGCTTTAGTATTCTTTTTACTTGAAAACCATTTGTTTTTTTCTATTTATTTTTTTTTATTTTTTCTATTTATTTTTTCCTATTCTTTTCTATTTTTTTGGTAACTTTTATCAAATTTTAGGCCTCTTTTTTCTAATTATAAGTCTGCCTTTTTTTTCTAATAATTCAAATATTAATGCAAATCGTGGTCCCGTTTTTCCTGGAAAATTAGAAAAAATTTACGGCACTTTCGAGTGGCACAGGTTGGTTAAAATAACAAATAAGCATAGTTAACGCTTTTCTGAGGGTTTGAAAAGATTCAATTTCAAAGTCCCAAAAATTTCAATTCCTTTAAAAATTTATAAATCAGAGTAAATTGCAGCAGTTCTATGAATAATTCCTTGTTGTTTTCCTGAAAATTTGTTCCCCGATAAGATCTAAGAGCACCTAAAATGATGTGTCGCGTAAATATGTTTACCGTAGGTTTTGGTTAATTTTGTGTATCTCAAATCAATTACGGTAACTTATGGATTTCGTTGGAAATGGATTCGGGGAAGTTTGTTTATTTGTTTATTAGAGGTTATTAAAAGAGTTATTTTGACATAAAGTTAGCATGCCACGAAATTGACGATTTTGAGATCATTCCAGAAAAAAAGGTAGGGGTAAGGATATAGATTACGAGCGGCGACGCGCAATTCCCCCAAAATCGTCCTGAAAGACGTGGCGTGGGAAACGGTCCGGTGAATCGAATTTTCCTACGATGCACCTTATAACGCACGTGGTTACGGAATGATGACCATGGACACGTAGTCCACACGCCTAATCCTATCTTTTCCTAGAATTCCCAGCGTCGTTGACGGTTTTGTGGTATTGTACCTGCGATGAGCGTCGCCGCGATATGCGTCCATCCTGAGCTCGGCCAGCGGCCGGGTTCAGCACGGGAGTAGTGTTCTTTGATGACGGGGAAGCCGGCTGGCACCAACAGTTGTCCCTGGTTGTCGTGTCCAGGAATGCACTTTCTTTTGTACGAATGAACACATTTGTTTTATCTTAAAGCGATCCTTTTAAACATTTGACATCTGGTTTTTCCGCGCACCTGCTACGCTGATAACGAACGCTTTCAGGAAAAAAGAATCCATCAAAGAGATGATAACGATTTGACCGATGCCCTTTCGGAACTTCAGAGTTTTAAATTCTATCGAAAAAAAAATCTTGGGCCTATTGTTGTTTGTTGTTTGGATTCGAACAACTGACACTGTTGTTGTACGAGTTGTAACAACATCTATCACCGATAAAATCCGATCATTCGTCATACGTCGCTTATAGGATGTAATTTGTTTCATAACAGCAGCAGCACACAACAACTGTGCTGTGCCTGTGGATTTCGTTTCAGGACACTAAACACTTCGTGCAAGTGTGACTCCTGCAACGAATGTGTGAAACACATTTATTCGTTTCTACAGTAAGAAAAATGATTAATGGAAAAAGTGGAAAGTTTCCCAGCAGATGTTATTCCCGGAGACGGTGTGCAACTAGAATTTTCTAGTTGACTTTCTATTTTTTGTTTAGCTACCGTTTTTTTTTTCAAATTTCGTTAAATTTGTAAATTTATTACGTCTCCGAGCCGCATCGGCAATAACTTTCCACGAAAGAAAAATCCGTGGCTAAACCACGCCCACTTCAAATTCACTTTAGTTGGTAATGTTTTTTTTCTTCGGAAAACAATTCAGAACAAAGTTGTAGAGAACACGAAAAACATTTTTTTCTGCTCTTTTTTTTAAAGAGAAAAAGACGTCCATATAGTGATCCAGTCCTTGAACCAGAAATCCTAGTGTAGCTATAATTTCTGGAATCGCTTCCAGAAAGTTACGGCCGCTTCAAATACGTCATTGGTCATTTTTTCCGGGGGAAAAAAATGCAGCGTGGTAGACACTACCACAAAAACGATCTTTTTTATTCTTTTCTTCTTTTTTTTCTTTGAAAAAAGGATTTATTCATAAAGGAATAAATTCATTGAACCAGAAATTCTAGACCTTTCTGGCTTTCTGGCTTTTTTCTCCCGAATTCAACAATCGAACGCCACTATTTCTATCACGACTCGGAAATAATAAGTAGATCCACCAGCCTTACTGAAAGCTACAATCCGTACGGGAATCAATTTCTCAGGGCGTACTTCCGAGCAATATATCTTCGCTAGCGAAGAGTATTCGCACTCTGGAACTCATCCTGCTTGAAAGCATCTGGAATGGGGCGGGGCGTGAACACCATCGCATTGGTTCCGTTTCCAAGAACAAAACAATGCTTCTTGTTTAACCAATAAATATAATAACTAATAATAATAATAATAATAATAATAATAATAATAATAATAATAATAATAAATGATAATAACCAATAACATAATAAATAATAATTCTAGATGTATTGAAATGCGTAAATATTTATAGATGTTCATATAGGAACCAAGAAACGTTAACCTTAGAATTTTTAGGTTTCTTTGAGGGCAGCACTGAGGGACGTGAAATCATTCTGGAAATCTTCACCAAAGAATAATGCAGGGTATTTTTTTTCTGAGAAAAGAGAATTTTTAGGCAAAGAAGCACTCTTTGACTGAAAGGGAAGGATTTGGCTTTGAATGACATTCGTAGATCAGTATGAGGTGATTTCAAGTTGAGGATGTTGGAGTCCCGCCACGAAAAGATGAGCATGGGAATGTAGTTCACAAATGTAAGCCTGAGTACTCTCAATTTTCCTCAGTAATTAATTCAAAAAAAATCTGTGTGGAACAGCTCCATGTGTATGATCCGGACTCCCGAACGATGCAACTTATTACGTGATAGAACGCGAGCGAAACTCTGTCGTTGTAGAGTCTCTGAGTTCCAACACAACATACGAATAAATATAAAACTGGCCTACTCGTACAGTAGAAAACGTGTTGCATATTGCACTCATTTCATAGATTACCCGTAATAAGTTGCATCGTTGGGAGGACAGGTTCATACAAGTACGTTCCACACGCCATTCTCTGACGCTATTTAGGAACGTATATAGAGGGTGGTCAAGGTTTTATTCGTGAACCACACCTTGGTGAGCACTAGGGCGGATTCGAACTTCCGATTGATCGTGCAGACACAGCGGAACCTCTAACCGACTGCGCTACACCTGCCCTTTCAATAATCAATAAGATCAATCAATATTATATAGACACTATATTGAATATTTAATGTCTGTTATTTACTTGTTTAAAAGCACTTAAACAAAAAGAAAATTCCGGAAATTATATGAAATTTCGAAGAAAAACTTTCATTTCTTAGCTTATATGACCTATTTACAGCGTTTTGATCAGAAGAAAACCGTCTGTTTAATGTTGAAAAAAAAAATCCGGGATCACAAAAGGAAACATTTCCAAACAAATCAACTTCAAGCATGAAATCCTAATGCTCACTCAATAGTTCCGGCCATTTCACATCCGTCGGCGGCGTCGATTTAACGAACGAAGCATATCATGCGTGAAAATTGTTCTTCTCCTTGAACAAAACCACTTTTTCAACCGGTTGCACTTTGAGAAAATGTTGTCTGATCCTTAAATTCTCTACTGCAACTATACTTTCAGATGTGTGATCCGTTGATATTTAGCGCTGAAGGAAAAATTGCTGTATCAACAACGACGACTCTTTTCCCTTTTTCTCGATTTGGTCGATTAAATTAATTTTTTGATTTTTAAATAAATTCAGGATAGTTTCATGGAATTAATATCATAAAAATAGGAAAAAGAAATTAAATTAAGTTTTATTTTTTTAATTATAATAAAATGTAATAAAGATAGATAAAATTAATATCTTCATAGAATATAAAAGAGAATTTATCCGTTTAAAAGAAACAAATTAACATTGTTCAATATAAATTTTGAGAACTGATACTGTATTAAAAAATTATACGTATCGATTGTGTCTACATATTTATTGATTAATTTGCTTACTTCTGTGTAATTATTTACTTAGTCACTGACTTTATCACTTAATTGAATCGCACGGATTCATTTCATCTTTTTCATTTTGTTCATCAATTATTTTCCTATTGATTTATATTTTGGAACGATTCTATGCGTGCATATAGCGTCGAACTATTTCTTTTTCTTTTTCGTTTTTCTTCTACTTTTTAAAAAATTTTCACAAGAAAAGGTGAGACAATGGAAAAGAGGAGGAGGAGGAGGAGCGGAAGCGAGAGCGATGCTGTGTTTGTGTGTTGTATTTGTTCTTTTCCTTTAATTTTACCGCTTCTGAAATGTTTTTTTTAATTTTAAAATAGTATAAATATATAATGATAATTTTTTAGTTCTCTTGAAAAAATTTTTATTTCATTTTTCATTCTATCATGTCAACATCCTTCCTTTTTGGATCTCTTTTTCCTTTTTGATTGGATCGATTGAATCTTCTTTTTTGATTTTTAAACGAATAATAAATAAATTTTCTGGGATAGCTTCATATTTATCGGAAAGACATAGTTCAAAAAAGAATATATCCCTTTGAAAAAAAAATTAACATCGTTTAACATAAAATTGTTAAATTAGTTTTGTTTTGAAAATTATTAGAATCTGGGATGTGATCTTCTCTGAAATATCGCTGATGTACTGCAAAAACCTAACTAACCCTGACATTTCTCATTTTTTTCTTTTCCTCTTCATCTCATTTTTTCCTTCTTTTTTTTGTGAAGGACTCTGATAGAAAGCAATGGCTTTGGCCATCAAGTAAGTTTTTTGCTTCTCTATTTTCCTTTTCTTTCAAGTTTCACATAAAAAATACTACAACATCGAAAAAAAAACCAAAAATGCGATTTTTTAAGCAGATCAGTGAGTAGATCAGTCATAATGGGATAATTTTGTTTATGTATTTTCTTCTTCTTTTTCTATTTTTTTTATATTCAATATTTTTTCTATGAGTTCTAGCATTACTTCAAGGATAATACGGTAGACGTATTTCGAGATATTTCTGGAAAAATTCACCGGGAATAGGTTTTCGTTGAAATATACGTCATGTGATTCCGATTGAGTGATATTCTAGCGGTCAAAAAATCGTCGCCTCACGTCTGCGGTCGCACATTTGACATGACAACTCGTCCAAATTCCGTCATCCTCGCCTCGATCACTTCGCCTTCTTCCTATTGGAAGAATTGCGCGTTCATCATTTTATTTTCTGGTGTTGTTTTTGATTTGGGAAAAAGAAACTCTCATTGTTTATTTGTTTATTTATTTCTTTTCTGGGAAAAAAACAACAGCACGCAAAAAACAAAAACGATTCTAGAGATTCTTCGATTCGATTGAGTAGTAACGTATTCATAAAAGTCGACGTTGCATCACCACCGGCTTTCTGTTGTTGACAGTTTAATGAAATTTAGCCTCAGGGAACATTCCGGTGAGTGATGAGAATGTATGTTCAAGCTGAAATGTATAATTACTCTGAAAGTCGTCGTCGTCATCGCCCTCGTCATCGTCCTCGGCTATTTTCATCCAGAATTTTTAAGCGATTCTTTTCAGGATGATTTTTTCCCCCGTTTCTGGATATATAGCCGAACGTTTCTCGTATTCTCTTAAGTTCTCCCCAGTAAGAAAAGGGGAAAAAAGCGGTTCGTTAATGAATCGGCGGCTCTCTCTCTCTTTCTCTTTCTATCGCCATTTATTTTTATGCTAATGCTACGTGAAGCCTCCTCTCACTGCATCTGTGCTCTCGAGCCGATTCTATTTTTAAATTCTATCAATTCTTCTACTTATTTTCCACACGGGACCCACTGCTAACTCGTAATGAGAGTAGAATTAATAGTACTACTAGCCAAATTTTATACAAATGCAGTATTTGGATTAAGACTAATAATTACATTTTAATAATGTTTAATTAGTACTACTAGCATTTTTTTGCTTACAATAAATAATTTATTTCTAAATCACAGTACTAGATTTTTAATTAAAAATCGATAATAAAATTTTTTTATGACCTTAGCGGGCCAACTGCGACGAAAACAACTTACCTTAATCACAAAGTTTTCCTATTTACTCTTGTAAAAATCGTGAAAAACATCTCAAGCCTATAGTTACCGATTGAGTTTTGCATAAACAAATAAACGGTAAGCACGTAAACAAAGAAAATAATAGGGAAAGTGTTGAAGTGGCTAAACATAAATCTCTTCACGTTTTTTTTTGCACATCTAGCGCTGTGTACCCATAATGTCGCCGTAAAATTTGTGAAAATTTTAATTTTTTCCTGGAGGAAAACGTGTAAATGATTTTCTTTCAGAATATCAACACGGTAATACGATGCATTATATATTTGGAAATTAATTCTAATCTCTTTCAAAAATACAGAAAAACAAAAATAATCTCTATCCAAAAGAATAAGTAAAATTTATTTTCGTTACAGTGTTGCTTGTTTCGCTTCAGCTACTGAGTTAAATTGCGGAAGGACCGCAGTGAAATATCTGATATTTTATCTTTATTCTTTTATTCTTTCTTTTATTTTTTATCCAGTACAAGTTTTCGTTTTCCTGGATTTCCATACATTTTCTTTAAGTCCTACTTTGTGTCATGTTAACACGCTACACTGCACATTTTATTTAATTTTCTCGTTTGTTTGTTTTGTTGTTTCGATATTTGTTTATATTTATTTTAACCACGGTTTTCCACATTTTTCCCCACAGTTTATCCATTTTTCTGATGACCGGTAGGCTTTCTTCCCAGCGCAGGAAATTTCTCACTAATCATTACACATCGTCGATCAAAGTCATTCCCAGTTAGCCAGCCATGTGCACCTGTGTGCTGGAACATCGATAAATCCTGAAAATTAATTCCTAGACATTACGAGGTTGGATATATCTGGGAATTTTTCTGTTTTTAGTGCTGCAATATTTCCGGGAACATTTCTGGAAGGGTTTTTGGGATTTTGGAAACAGAAATGCAATCCAATTTGCTACCGTACATAAAATAGTTTTAATTGGTATCATTGGAGAATTTAAATTGAAAAATGTGCAAATCAGTTTCAGCAACACGAAGCACAACAAAAACCCGGAAAATCCCCGTCATCCGAGGTCCGTCAGAGTTCGTAGCGGTTTAGGTGCATGCGTGCTACACCGGTGTATCACTCTATGCATGTTTGTGAATGATTTTGAAAGCGTTTTTTCCCCTGAGATGTCTCATGCAGATAAGAACGAAAGGAGAGTAAATAGTAGCGTATCATCGCTTAAACTTCCCCTTCAGAAATTTCTCATTATTTATTGATTTCATAGCTCTGCGATAATACACCGAACAATTATTTACTTATTTATTATTAATTTATTATTATTCTTTATTATTTACCTTATTATTTATTGTATTTATTTATTTAACAATTATTTAATAGATCCAGCTCTGCTCGACAAGGAGAAATTCTTAAAATCTCATTCTTTTCTCTTCGCTGCTAGATTTCTACGTTTTTTCCTGTTTCAACAACTTTATAAAAATCAGCAATCGATAGGAGCTCCTGGTTTTCTCCTTTTTTTTGTCGTCCTGGGGTATGGGCCTACGTCTAGAAATTTCTTCCATTAAATGAAGGAGAACATTCCGAAGAAAGGAAAACAGGGGAAAAAAAACGGCGCGGTGTCAATTTTATTTCGCACGCAACCGCGAGTGGCTAATAAAACTTAACGTAACGATCGTAATATTTTGCACCATGGAAGAAAAAAAAAACTTGCGAACGAACGAACGAACAAATTGCTCGCGTATTTATTTTCATTCATGAAACATGATATCCGATCCAATGAATTCTTCACGCCATTTCTTTTCTTTTCTTTTTTTTTTCTTCTTCCTACTCGTTTATGAACACAGCACATGTGTCAAGCAATCTGGATGTATAAGCTCGCTCATAGCCTCATTTCTTCCTGGAAACTTCTCATTTCATTAGTAACCGTTTTTTTATATTTTTAATATTATTAAATATTATTATATATTTATATATATATTTTTATATATATATTTTTATTATATATTTTATCTACGTTTATATTTTTCGTATTTTGTATTTCTGCTTTTCCGCTCTCCTTTCGAATCGATAACACAAAATTTGCACCATTAAGCCACGCCCACCCTCTCACCTTCATCGACTATGCGTGCCGCTAGTATGAATCCTCGTTTTTGCACATAAATAACTTTCAATAAATAATAAAAAATAGTAAATAATAAATAAGTGCAAGTTCACGTATACGAGAGCTGCTAGAAAGGTTTTTCCACACATGATTTGGATTTTTTTTTTGAAAATAATTCCCAAATAATAAATATAAATACTAGTAATAAATATAATAATAATAAATAGTAACATTTTTTTTTGAAAATAATATTATTTAAAATAATAAGCTAATTTGAATCTACCACAAGCGCCGCCCACTAAGCGGCTACGTAAACAGTTCTGTTCTTCGTACAAACCGCCGAATTTTATATTTATTTACTTCATGCTTACTATTTATTTTATATTTATTTGTTTTTTTTTGTAACTATTTATTTATTTTATATGACTATTTCGATGATTTGTATATATGACCTTTTTTGAACGCAGGCTCCATCTTTGTGAGACCCTCACGTACCCTGATAGCTTTTCTTTTTGATGTCAAACTAAGTACCAATCTAAATCCATCGTATTGACGAAAAGATTACGTCATTTTATTCACAGGACCAGGATATAGGACCAAATATGATTTTTTCTCAATTTCCATCGTTTTGGACGAGTTTACGGTAGCAGCACTCTTTCAGCCATTAATGTAACAACAACACATACGTATTTATGACGTTCATATGCCGGATTACGGTAATCCGCTGTAAACTCGTCCCTTCCATTGCACTAGTTAGGGCGGAGACCCAATATAACTGAAAGGAAAAATTTCCGCAATATCGATTTGTATCTGACTTCTTTCTGCAATATCGATCTGTATCTGATATGTATCTATGTGACTATGACTCGGTACAACTCGTCCACATCTACAGTAATCCTAATCGATGAGGTCTTATAGTTTGTTGTTGACTTTAAATAGAGAAAACCATAATATTAATGAAATGTTAGGGTACGGAAAAGAATCCTACCCTTTTCTTTTTTCTTTTTTTCTTTCTTTTCTTTGTAGTTTTTCATCGCAGAAAACGACAACCTCTTTTTTCTTCTGCCGATGGATCTTCAAGATAGAATTTTAAAAGCTTTTATTATCTTCTATTATATTATAATATTTATTTATTTATTTATTCTTTTATATGAATATTTATGATGATTTGTATATATAATCGTTTTCTGAACGCAGGCACCATCTTTCAGAGACTTTCACGTACCATGACACTTTTTGAATTTTTACAATTTTTACACTCTTTTTCTACACTTTTTGAATTTCATTGCCTGGAGCAATTATTTTTTTCCAACAAAATGAAGGTCCCTTTCTCGAATACACGTGGATACACGCGGTTGGAATTCTATTAATTCGGCCAGATACGTTGTTGTTTAGGGGTTTGGGTGCCGATCGGGGTAATGTCGTCGGAGGAAATCTGGTCCCCCGTTCCGTCCGCCCGTTACCAGCGCACGTGTCGGTGGTTTGCTCCCCTGAGGGCAGGGGTGCGGGCGCGTGTTGAAAGCGAATCGGACCACTCAGCACTCAGCTCTCGGCCATTATCCAAATTCTATTAGCTAATTAAATTCACCCCACTCTAAACTTGCGGTTGCACTGCTGTGGAACTCTCGTAACGAATCCTCAAATCTATTGTTGTTTTTGTAAATTCACATCACTTATAATTTGTCGTTAGTTTTCAATTTAAAGAAAGAAAATCCAGAAAATAATAATGAAATGTGAAGGTTCGGAACCAAATCCTTCCTTTCAAATCCTTCTTTCTTTTTCTTTCTTTCTTTCTTTTTTTTCCGGTCGCAGAAAACGACTATCTATTTATTTATGCTAACTGCTATGATGTGAATCCATTCATCTATACCTACGTGTGGAGGATTATTTCCGCTTAGGACCACTATCGCTTAATACCCAAATCCGGACAGAAATCCACCACCATCGAAGTGACGTGAAAGCAGCGTGAAATTACTTCGGAAAAAAAATCAAAGATTTATGCTTTCACATAAATGAAACCGTTGGCGCTAAGCGGCACCGCCGATCGAGCGGCCACGATACTAAATCACTGCCAAGTGAATTCTTCGCCAGGATTCGTCCCTTCCGCGATTCCAATGCGATATGACGAGATTTCATCGTTGTTTCTGAACCCGAAAACAGTTTAAAAACGTTGAAGCGTTTAGTCTGTTCCGTTCAGGATTAGATAATTCTGGAATGATAGAGTATAAAATGATGGATGCGAGAGGGAGAAAAAAAAAGACTGAATAGAAAAGAAAAATGTGTTCGCGAACGGAATTTTTGTTGATTTTGTTGGGAATCAGAAATAACTGTGTAAAATTATTTCATAAATTATTTTTGTATTAAAAAAAACTATAACTGCTTCCGTAACACGCGCCTATGTTCGTGTAAGAGCGAAGGAATAAAGATTTGCTACCATAAATCTGTACGCCTTATTAAGGTAGTCAATTAGAGAGGAAAATTCTCCTTGAGGTAGCTGAAATAAGCAAATATTTGGAAAAAAAATCGTTGTTTCTGGAAGTGAAAATAACCCAGTTAGGAAGGACGCAAAAATTTCTCTAAAAATTTTCTCTCCCTTTCCTTTCAATTTTTCTCTAAAAATTTTCGTATGAAAACAATTCGAATATGCTAAGTTCCCGCTTTCGGGCAAAAATACTCGCAAAAAGAGCAAAAAAAAAAATTGAGGAAAGGAGGAAAGAAAATAAAAACGGAAACGATAGTGTTGGGTTTGTGAGAGGGAATTTATGGTTCTTTCGTAGTAAGAATAAACCTAGAAACTTAAAAAAAAATTTGAAAAAAAAAGAAACTCTTGCCTAGAAACTTAAAAAAAAGTACTATCCACGTTTTGACAGAGATCCACCTAAAAGAAAAACTTTGAAAAAGTACTACCCACGATCTGACGGCGTTGAGGTATACTTTTCCTGAATAAACTAGGATACTATGTATATAGGAGTCCAAAACAGTCTTAGTCTGAGTCTGTATATAGGAGTCCCGAACAATCTGAGGGTCCCAGCGCGTAGCGCCGGGTCGCACAGACATACGACGTCCAGGCATACGATGATGCACGTGCACGAATTTCTGCTGCTGCTGCTGCAGACACGTATATAGGAACGAGGACGCGAAGGAGAAGAAGAAGAAGAAGAAGAAGATCATGCACGCGCAAGGAATCATCCGATTCTGGAGGAACCGATGCAGTGAAGCGTATTTGCAGACGAATGTTTCAGGTTTTTCCCTCCTCGCACCTATTGACGACATTCGACGGCGCTGACGCTGGCGTCACTTCAGGTATGTGTCCTTGATGTGTGTGTGTGTGTGTGTCTGTCTGTCTGTCTTTCTGCCCATCTGTCTGTCTGTCTTTCTGCCCATCTGTCTGTCTGTCTGTCTCCCTCACTTCCCACTTCTGCCTGCACCAGGATTTTTTTCCCGAGGAATTGTTCGTTCAGCTTAGAATAGGAATAAGGATTGTGTCGAGTACGACTCGTCCGTCTCTGTCGCTGCTGTCGGTCGGCCGCCCTAGCACATTTCGAAGGATTGTCATTTTTGGAGCACACTATTCCTGGATTCCTGGATTTTTTTCTCGCTTTCGAGAATCCCCGGAAATCGTTCAACGATGAGGATTTTCTGGCTCGTGTCTCTATCTCTTCTGATCTACATCTCTGTCATTTGTCATTCTGTCACCTCTGTCTCTGTCATTGTCATGTTTGTCATTTGTCACAGCTCTTCTCGGATGCTTCCCACTTTTCTTTTCCTTTTTTCACGCAGCTCTACAAGCTTATCCACGGTTAATCATACAATTCCTCCCTGTTCAGAGTTGGAGCGGCTGAAATGACGAAACCGGACGGGTGATCTTTTTAGCTCCGACCACTAAAAATTAGGGAGATTTTTTCTGGACACAGAGAAATTTGAAAGTAAAACTCCTCAAATTCAGTGTTTTCCTTGCGCCGCCACTTTTTTGTGGATCTGAATTGAGTTTCTCAAATTCTATGCTAATTAGTCGAAAACAATGAACTCAACACATCTTTGTGCACCTTGTTTTTTTTTTCTTCGTTTTTTTTTTTGCCGGAGAAAAACCCACCGGATCCAGTTCTATACGGAACGTTGGCCGTTTCAGGAACGAGTAGCACGTAGTTTAGGATTTTGACTCGAAGGCGATTTAAACTTCATATGATCTACTCCTACCCTGTTTTTCACCTCATTCTATTCTCTATTCCTAGAAATATCGATCCTGGAAGAAATCACTGTTCAAAAAGCTAAGATTTCCGCGTCCAAAACGTTTTTCGTCTGCTAATTTTATAACTGTTCCATCACTTTTTATAATTACAAAATTTGCTTTCAGAAAAGCATTTCAACCCATTCTTTTTTTTTGTTGAAAAGTCTATTTCTTTTTTTTTTGGTTTTTTCCTTCAATTTTTTTTTAGCAAAAAGTACCGTGTTTTTTTTTCGAAACAACATGAATTTGTGGGAATATTTGTCATCTATTTTTTTATTTGGGCTTGGTTTGTTGTTATTGACTGTTTTCTTGTTTTTTATTTTGTTTCTGATGTATACAACAAAATGATATCTACATCAATCATTACCTCAATAAAATCATATAACAAAAATCATATCGATCAATAAATAATTAATCATTATATCAAAAATCGTAATCATAATATTAATTATGTTATATACTTATTATTAATGCTAAAAATATCATTATATTGAACTATATCAAAGTCGTAAAATAATCAAAAAAATAAAAAATAAAAATAGATTCTTAATAATTTCTAAAATAATTTTTAATAAAATGAAAATCAAATTAAAAAAAAAACAAATAGTAAAATAAACGAGAACAACGAAATTCCCTTGAGGCAAAATATAACGGGAGGAAATAAATGGATAAAAATTAGATCTTTTTGTTTGTTTGTTTTTTTTTTGAAATTCTTGAGCCCAGAGTTAGTTCATATGATGATGACTCGGTGCCTCAACCAGCGAGGTCGACGACGACGACGAGGACGAGGACGACGTCGACGAAGAAGAAGAAGAAGTAGAAAGAACAAATCTCTTATGACGCTTTAATGCAAGCCTTTTGCGGGCGTTTTTTCCCCTCGATTCTTCTCCTCGTTCCTCGTTCGTCGTTTAAAGCCCCACACGACGTCCGTCATTTTATCCGAATTCTTATGTGCTCAAGCAAACAAAAGAATTCCTTTAATGTAATAATTTTCGAATTTTTTTTCCTCGATTTTCCCACTTTTTTCCATCATTTCAACCATATTTTATTCTATATTTACATTGTGTGCAACATTGCTTTTCCTTTAAAAATAAATTTTTAAAATAAAGTCCTATAATAATTAAAAATATAGTTTTGAAGCTAAGAAGTTCCAGAGTATCTTCTTCAAAAATATAATAGCGTTTTTAATAGACAACAATAATATGATATAAACATCTGAATAATAGTCTGAATAATCTAATAGTAAATAAACAATAAATAATAAAAATAAATAGTAAACAATAATCTAAATAAATAATATGACATAAAGTCGATAAATATAGAATTATAACATAAAAAGTTCACTGGATATTTATGCTTAATTTCTTTGATTTAATTTTTTCATAGTTTTTTACCGATTTGCTTAGCATGTGGTCAAAATTGGTATTGGTATTTATTAACAGCTAATTTTTTGGCGTTTTTGCCTCCGTCAGAGACTGGAAAAATAATTTATGGGGAAAATACTTTTTTTGTAATAATTATAATATAATATAATATTCATAATAATAATTTTCAAGTAGCACTTTATTCTTGAGTTATACCGAGCATTTGTTTTTTCTTTTTCTTTTTTTTTGTTTTTTTTTTCTAAATATTTGGAACAGTATATGTAAGTAGCAGTGATAGTCTTAAAGTTTCGGCTAATCAGCTTCGATGATGCGACGGGGAGTTGGAGGGCGTGAGGCTCGGGGGGCAATCAGCACGCTTACATATTGTCTCGGTTGCGAATTGAATTTCACGCCGCACACGCCTTTGCGGTTGGAGGTCGGTCGGGCGGTCGGTCGGTTCCTCGGTTGCTCGCTCGGTCGGTCGGTCAACGACGGACACGAGGGTCCGAGGTAACCTCGGGGAAAACCCTCCGGGTTCGTTCCCCAACCACCACCACCACCACCTCCATCGCTGGTCGATGCTCTCACGCATTCTTTCTTCGCACACGTGAATTCCCCGCTCATCATTACCTCATCTACGATGACGGAGTCAGAGGCGACTTTCTCACGCTCACTAAGAACGACTATGAATACGAAGAAGTTCGAGATGACTATGGATGACGCCCTGACTCCTCTGCTCAACTCATGCGGACAGAAAACGAGAGATTTTCTTCTTTTCAGAAAAAAAAGAAAAAGAAAAATCAACTATTTCTGATTTTTGAACTCTTAACGAATAACAGAAATTCCCCGCGACCCACGTTCATCAACGAACTCCTTTGGGAGCAATCCAGAAAATTAGCACCAGCCCGGCATTTATGTTGGCATACTCCGCGCAACGAAGTCAATTCCAGGGCATTATTTCGGGAATCCTCGAAAGTGCAGCTGACGTTCCTATTTAGTTAGATTCAAAGCACAATATTTTTTTTCTATTCTATATATTTTTTGTCCTTGTATCATTTATTCTACAGTATGTTACTATTTATGTTTATTGTACAGTATTTATATTATTTGTTTATTTTGTACCAATTTTTCATCATATTATTTTATTTTTATTGTATTTTCTCTACGTATTCCCTGCGGAGCACTCGCCTTATCCCTCTCGACTACGAAAAATATCATTTGATCTCTCAAATATGATTTACGAGCGTAAAAAAAGCATCGATACATCGAATTCGTACGAGTTTTCCTGTGGCCAAGCACGTGTCGTTGATCGTTTACAAGAGGAAATTTTAGACAAAAAAATCCTTGCGCTCCTCGAATTTTTTCCATGTTTCCCAACTTCTTATTCCACGGAGATCCCAGAGTCCAAGATCCAAGAGTTCTAAGAGTTTCCGAGCAAATCCTTCTCTACGGATTCGTACGAGTTTTCCAGTGCTGATCTTCGCCGCTGGAAATTCTTCATTTTACTAGTTTTTCTCTCATAACCTCATTTCTTGTGATCTGTGTTTTGTCCGAGTTTTCCTGTCTTTTATAGAATTTGTATCGTATAGTTTACAGCTATGGACTCCAGTTTTTGACATAATATGAATTTCTGAAAACACTTCAATGCGACAACTCGTCCAGCAATGATCGACCGTGTGTCTCGTTTTTGAATCTCATCGCATTTTTTCGAATTGAAAAACATTTTTCTTTTTTTCGGGCTTCTATATGGTTCTTCCATAATATTTCGGAATATCTTTACTATTGGAATCTGCTCAATTTTTCTTCTGTTTCTGTTCTATTGGCCGCTCACTCACCGAATTTGTTTCTCGGGATTTTTTTTTCGCCCTCAAAGTTCTCCTTTCTTTTTCGTGCATCGTCGTTTGCGCCCGTTCCCGTGTTGTTCCATTCACCACCGCTTCGATGGCGGTATTAGAACTCGTCCAACGCGCTTTGTTAGCGCTCGCGCCGCGATCGCTTGGATCGCCCGTCGTTCCTTGTTTCAACTCAATTTGCCGATTATATTTGTGCTGGTCGGCACTTCGCCAGGCCCAATCACCACCACCACCACCACCGTCGGCCACCATGGTTCACTCGCTCACTCCGTCTCCGTCTCGTCGTTCACGCTGAGACGACAATCAGACGAACGTAACCTCGAACACTTTTAGTGCAGATCGCAGTCGTTATTTCGGGAACTCAGCCACCGTAATTACCGTAAAATACCGTAATCCAGAGACAAATGGTTCGAGATCCGTTAACGAATAACTCAATTCACCATCTTCAATTCAATTCATCATCGAATAAAAAATCCAAGAATTAGGAAGGTTTCTAAGGAAACTTCTGCGATTTCCATAAACTTGACTTCTGAAGGAATCTGTGCCATCATTTTACTGCATAGTTCTGCTCAGCTAGCGGTTTAGATACCTCTAGGCAATCTATAGGTTATGATTTAGAAATTTTTGAAACTTTTCTTTACTTTCTAACAGCAAAATCTTTTCAGTATTCTGACTATAGACTTTGTTAGTATCTAGTAATTTAATTTAGGAGTTCCTTTCCCCTGTCTTACTTATTGATTGAGAAATTTCATACTTCCGAGTGTCGCATTCGCCTTACCAATTCGCATGTACACCTATTTTTATAGCTGTGCGACGTCTCGTGTGCTTTGCTGTGCATATCTTTTGGCGTGAAATGTTGCACGAGCTAACATTCTCAATCCATACTCCTTCCCATTCATTCTCCAGAAATTAGTAAAAAAAAACCTCTTAACCGCAAAAAAAAAATCCAGAAAGTATCTCGAGAAATTTCTGACTAACCACTGAAATTTCTGAGTAACTAAAGCACTAATCATTCAATTTAGTTGTTCCCGTCCAGATTGAGGGAACAAAAAAACCTCTCACACAAAAAAACAAAAACATACGAAAATACCGAAAATCTACCAGGAACAATGTTCTAATAGATTCTCAATCCATACTCCTTCCCATTCATTCTCCAGAAATTAGTAAAAAGCCTCTTAACCGCAAAAAAATCTAGAAAATATCCAGAGAAATTCCTAACTAACGACTTTTGTCCTACTTTTACTTATTTGTATTTATTATCGATTATTTTTGTAACTTTACTTTTTGTATTAGTGCACAATTTTTGAGTAGTCCGTGTGTGAAGAGAGAAAAAATCCAGGAAAATTTTAGTTCAGCTCCCATCCGTCCCAATCCTTTTTTTCTGGATTTGTATTTATTACCTATCATTTTTGTAGTACTTTTTGTATTGCTGCTCTATTTTTCTTGAGTAGTCTGTGTGTGAAGAGAGAAAGAATCCAGGGAAATTCTAGTTCAGCTTTCATCCGTCCCAATCCTTTTTTCTTCCCGGATTCGCTTCACTTCTAACTCATCCAACATCATTTGTTCGTTAGCTCTATCGCATTTTCAATTAGTTCCCGGGACCGATTAGACTCTCGAAAACAAACAAAACTCAAATTCGTGAGTAAACGGTAATCGTATGGGTACGTGGTTACGGAATTGGTGCAGGATTTCCACACCTACATACTACTAGAGTGGTAATTCGATAGAATTTCCCGTGTAGAACCACGCCTCTATAGGTTCAGACATTTATTGGTTCTGCGCCAATCCGTAGAATCCTGGAATTTTTGACTATAAACTATTAGGTTGGTCAATAAGTTTGTAGCGTTTTTATTTTAGATTTTATCCCGTAATTATTTAATAATTATTTTTCAAGATGTGTACACTTATTCAAAAGGGCTCTTTTTGCTGTAAAAGACTGCTCTAATTGTTTTTTTTTGAACAATTTAATTATTTTATTTTTATTTATTTTATTTATATATTTATTTATATTTACTTATTTTATTTATTTTTTTATTTTATTTATTATATTTACTATTTTTATTTATTATTTTTGGAGCTCAAAATGGAATATCCAGAAGATAAAAATCAGCATTTTGACGTTTGCTATTCCCCATTTTCCACCCGGGCCAAAAAGCTGCTGACCCAGCCCGATGGGTTTGAAATATGTACGGAGAGGGTTTCACGGGCAAGTCCAATTCACGGAAATGTTCTACAAAATCCAGAAACGGCGACTCTTGACCTCAACCGCTTTCCTCACACCGAAAAACCTTCAGAATTCAACGAGAAGCGTCTCCGAGCTTCTTCTGAAGGCGCACGGGCCGCCAAACGTCACCACGCGTCACGAGTCGTCGTGAATTGGCCGCAAAAAATGAGCTGCGCTCAGCTGCAATCATCCTTAATCATCCTTATTCTATACAAAATAAAATTCAAAATAAAAACGCTAAGAACTCGTGGGCCAACCTAATTTTAGACATTTATTTTTATTTCTATTTCTATTTTTTTCAACTTAGATTCAGAGATTTCTTCTTTCCACACACCTTTTGTGACGACAAAACGCTGACGTCTGTGTGGAGCCGTTCTTGGATCCGTAGGATACGTGATTGCGGATTCTTCTGCATATGTTAGGGTCTGAAAAAATACTTCTTTAAAAATCGAATAAAAACAGATTTTAAAAAATAACATTAGGTTATATCTCATAATTAGTTTGATCTATGCTCCATACTCAGTGGAACCATATCAGCGCTTGAACTAAGGAAAGTTTCCTGCGTTTTTTTTTTTCTTTAGCGTTTTTTAGAGGTTTTTTGGAGGTTTTTTTTTCTCCTCTAGGCACTATTAAAGTCAAAAATATGTCTAGCTGCTTCTTCCAGGCAGCTACACTTTTCCGAGAGAAACATTGACCCACATTAGAGTTGGAGGAGAAGTGGGTTCCGATGATTTTTTCTTTTGTTTTGCCTCCTATTCTATGCTGGGCGCCAGGGGCGAGTCAGAAACAGAGAAATTTTTGTGGATGCAAGTGCATTCAGCGCGGACGCACGCGTGTATGCGTTCATGTCACCGAGTTCAGTTGTGTGGATTTGAAAACCACCGCCGAATCCACTCGGTTTTCTCTATTCATGCCGCTTCACAACACTTGGATCGATTTCTTCGATTCGAGTGAAGTGAAGAATAGCTGCGTTAATTATTCATAATTCAGTGCACTTTTGGGTTTGAACGAAAAAAACAACAACACAACAACGCTTGACGTTTTTTTTCGCCCAAGAATTCACTTTTATTCCTTTAACAAAGATACTTGGACTATTTTAAGACTCTCTACACTTTTGTTTAAGAAAAAAAAATCGTTTCGAACGTAACCGATCAATGACTTCAGTTCTATTAAACTTCTGCTCATCTATAGTATTCCCTTTTATTGATCGATCTGCTATACAATCGTTCTGAGAACTCAGACCATTAATTTTTAGAGTTAAAATACATTGACATGTGTTTATTTAATATTTTACTAGCCAGTAATAATTTTAATAATAATAATAATAATGATTTTGTTTTAATAGTTAGTAAAAATTTTATATTTTAATAGTTGTTTTTATTTTGTTTACATTCACGCTCCACTCACAAGCACTTGGTCACTGGTACTTGTGTTCACCCGACTAGCCGCGACGCATCCGAGGGAACTCGCATATTTCTCCTCCAAATGCTCTTTTCGGCCATTTTTTTCTGCAAAAAATCTTAAAGCTAATGCCAAGATGTTTTTTCAAAAAGAACTGGATTTGAAGAATAAGTAATTCACCATTGTATCATAGGATAAATCCTCCTAGTGCCAAATACAAGTAGGTCTGGGGTCCCAACGCGAATGTTTCTCTTACTATTGCTTCTACAAATAGTAACATCAATAATTAATGCAGTTTTTTCCCTAATAATTGATTCTGCTGTAAAAGAAGCTACAGTATATGATCCCTAACCATGAGTTATCACGTTGACGATTCCATGTTCGCTATGGCCGACCACAAACGTGTTCAACCAACCGACCGCGACGCGTGAGCCGCAGCGCACATCCCCATCCGCTCGACACACGTATACAGGAATCTTCTATCTTACTAAATCTAAAATATAGCATTGCGTTCAATTCTCGGTTCACATCCCCATACGTAATCGATCTTATATCTCAGATAATCGATCGATTCTGGAAAAGATCATTCGTCCGAACATCATTACCGAGAAGCGTTATGTTGATTTTCTGGAAGCGAAGTTCAGCTAGATCAGTTCAGAGATCACATCACCGTTTCGCGAACCTTCCTAAAAAAAATTCGCTTATCCAGATCAGACCCGGATTACGTTGAACTCTAAAATTAGCTTACTAAAATTTTGATTATCATTTCCAGAGAAATAATAATAATGAATATAATATTTTAGAAAATAAAAAAAAACAAAAATATTTTCGAAAAAAAATGAAATAATAGAATGGTGGAAAAGAGAGTTTTTCTGGGAGAAAATTTATGTAGTTATGTGTAATTTTTGAAAAGAAGAAAATTTATGTAATTTATTTGTAATTTATGTATATATTTATGTATAAGTTTATTTTTAATTTTTCTTTAGAAAGTTAGTAAATAAAATGTTTGACTTGTTATCCGCCACGAAAAAAAAAAGACAGCGCCAGTTTCCTCTGACAATAAATTAGGTTCCGGTTCCGGTTTTAGTAAAATTTGTAATTTTTTTGCTGGATTTTCTAACTCAGTTAAAGTGTATTTTTTTTATCCTCCTTTTCTGGTGTACCATTAACGTATGTGAATAAAAATGGAAAATAAAAATAAAAAATCCTACATTTGACGTAATTTTTTCTAAAAAAAATTGAATCTGAATTAGAACTCTAAACTGTTGCGATCTCTTTTTGAATTTCCGGAGCAAAGAAAAAATGTTAACATCGATTTTATAGAGGTGCTAGGTGATTCTAAAATTTTTACGATGCATTGGTGTGAAGCGGCTGTTACGGATCAGCCGTAAAAGCAACAGATCCTTGTTTTAAGGATCTTGTCTTCAGCCGAGATACGACATGGCGCTGTAACGCTTCCGTTTCTTGTGTTTCTTTCTTTAATGCCTGGTGATTTCTGTTTTTTTTTCTGTACTTATCTTTTGATGAACGCATTGACGGGTCCGAAACGAATTCGGATTAACGCCGTGCGCACACGTGCACTTACTTTAAACTTTTTTTTAAAGGTTTTTTCTTTAAAAAAAACTAATTCACTAGGCTGGTTAGCTTCGTCGTCGTTCACTTTTGCGATCCTTTGCGATTATTTTCGTTTCCGAGGCATCTATTCAACGCGTAATGTTCTTTTTGAGATTTTTTTCTTATTTTTGAGATTTTTTTTTTGTTTATTTTTAAGGTTTTTGCACCACTCCTTCGATATCTTTCGTGTGATAGATTTTTAGACTACGACGTAGATTTTTTCTGAGGTTATTTTTCAGTAAAATTTTATAGTCCACACCTCAAAAAAGTGTCTAAATGTGTCTAAATTCAACTTTCACTTAATTTAATAGAAAAATAATCTTAATTCAACTTTAATTCATAAAAATAATATAAATATAGAAAGTAGAAACGCTGCCCTTCCAAATAATACGAGAACGGCTTCTCGTTAGCAAATTAAGTCCAGAAACGACCGCTGCCTGCGCAGTTGCCCGTGTGACGATGAAAATATGGATAGTGCTGACTGTTGTAGCTGTCATATCCATGCTCCAGTAATTTTAATTTATATTTTCTAATTTTTTAATGGATACACTTAAAATATTTCACTCTTCTCTTATCGATCTTCATCTCTATCCAGATTTCTATCGATCGGAAAAAAACAGCTTATGACTATGATGTTTTTTTTTCGTAGTATTCGGGATTTAAAGTTATGTATGGTTGGATAAAGCCACAGTGCGCTCCAGTCGAACTCATTGTAGAAAATAGCGCCCCGGAACGCTCGAAACCGCATCTTCCGGGCCGTTTTTTACGCCGATTAAGAAGAAGTGGACGGAATCACCTTTCTCCCATAATCTACGACTCCGTGTAGGCATAATCCACCTGAAACCCGCACCATCCCAGATTCTTGGGGTGATGCCTTCAAGGAGCTTGATCCTTTAACAGTTAGATTTTTTTAATTTGATCGAAAGAGCTCGAAAAATCGCCCGCAAAAAATCAGTTTTAGAGATGGTTCGGGGCGTCCATCCAATTTCCTAATGTTCTTTCTTTCTTTCTTTCCCTTTCTCTTTCTCCCGTTCTCTTTCTCTTTATCCAGATTTCGCTGCTTCTTTAACCCTTGACGATAATATGACCCACAGAGATGGGCTGTATTCGTTTACGGGACTACGGGACAGTACGTAATTATTACACTACTATTTTCGTACATTACGAAAAAAAAATATGTGAAAAATTGACTTTTGAGAGCAAACGAAGAGAAGTTACAAAAATACACGGTCACTATGGACAACAGATCCAGGCGATCATCTTCTTAGCTAGACCAAAAATAACGTTGGAAAAATTAAAAATCGACCGTTTGTCGATAAAAATAAAGGGTCCTATAATGATCTGAAAACGAATATTAACCGAATTTGATATAGAAGGATCATGATTCGCATGTATTTAGAACTAGGAACCTTCTTAGATTTTTCTTTTAAAGATTTAAAACGTAAAATAAATAATAATAAAATAATAAATAAAAATATAATAATATTTAACGAGAATAAAATTCACATCTTTTTTGTCTTGAAAATATTTGTAAACCACCACTAACAGTTTCTTGCAGAAATTTTTTTCTGCTCACCTACTACCGTATCCTTGGTGTTTTTGGTGTATTTGCGGAATGCTATAAATCACGTCGAACGTTAAACGTTCATATTCGAGGGAAAAGATAGATTAAGCTATTATTTTGGACAAATCAACCTTTAGATTTATTTCCCGCTTATTCATCTTAGTGTTTCCTTTGTGAATTAATCGCCGAGGGCAAGGCACAAAATTAATGTGCTGCTCCGATTCCCCTTCCGACTCATTCCACTAAAGCTGTCTGTTCGATGGCGATGGCGATGGATACGTCTGGAATGTTGATACTTGATGATTCCTGAATACGTAAGGATTTTTGTTTTGGATTTATTCTATGGAATCCTACCCAGAAAAATGAATTTTCTCTTCCGTAAAATCAGAAATCTTGAAATTATCATTATATACACTATTATATCATTATCATTCATCATCATCATTATTATACGGTATTGCTACATCGTTTCAGGTTATTATATGGAAAAAAAGGTTTATTTTAGCAAACCTTCCGAGAATTTTTGTAAATACAAAACCTATTCCTGTACGTACGAAAATTCCCGGAAATTTTCAGGAGTTTTAACTTGTCTGTTCTGTCTGTTCTATGGAAAAAGGATGCTTTCACAGTAATTCCTGGAGTTTTTTTTTCCAAATTTCGTTCGAAGTTCTTAATGCCTAAATGACAATGTTGAATGATAAAAATAAAAATAAAAATAAAAATAAAAATAAAAATAATTAAGAGTGATTTATTTTCTTTTTCTTGGAAAAGAATCTAAAAAAGAGGTTATGGGTGCTACTAAAGAGGTTTCTCTCACTCCTACCATGTTAATCAACAGAAATCCAGAGCCAGGAACACATAATTGTAGCCTTGATCTGAACTTGAATTTAATTTTAAATTGAAATTACCAGCTTTTTTAAGGTTTTCTCGATTTATTGATTTTTGAACTCATTGCACACTAATACACTGGTTTCATACTGTCTCTCCTCTCTTCACAGACAACTTCTGTCCATCTAATTACGCGACGCACGTAAGACAATAAACATGGAAAGAAGTATAAACGCACGTGATGGACTTGAATTTGGCCACATCGAATAAAATTCGAATAGTTTGAAATTCGGAATGATCCATCCAATCTTTTCGCTGCCATCATCTTTTTCACGGTACGGAAAAATCCATGAATAATGAAGATTTTCCAGCTCGTTTTCCGTTAGGAAATGACGTCATCCGGAGCTGTTCCGATCCCAACCTCTCCTTTTTTTACTGCGTATTCTCTCTTAAAATATCGTTAGCTTCTTTCTTCTCGCTCTCCTCTCTCCCTCTTTTTTGTCCTCCGTGAAAATTTCGAATAAAAGTGTTTTTTTTTCTGTTTCGATTTTTTCAAGTCCTGCTCCGGACGCTGGTTTTTTTTTTTCGAAAATGTGGCGATTTTTTTTCATATCTTCTTTCTTCATTCCTCTTCTTCTTTCTTTCTTTCTTTCTTTTTTCTCTTTAAATTCCGTTCTTATGTAATGTTTTTATTTGTGTATTAATGAGTTAGAAACCTCTTCCTTTTACGTATTCACGGAAATCGCTGAGCTCTTCTGTGTCGCCAAAATTCCCCCCTTGCCAAAGAAATTTTCCAGGCCGATGCCGGCTGACTGATGCATCTGGTTGTATTGTTGATAATGTCGGTGCCAGCTTCAGCTGTATTCGACGAATATACCCTACAACCCGTTGGCACCCATAAACGTAAGTTCTTCTTTTTCTTCTGGATTCATCCGTGAAAAAAAAAACTAGAAATAGAAGGCTAAAACAAGCACCCTCTTTTACTTATTTATTCTCTTTAATTCTCATTTTTTTTCTTTCAGAGTTAAAGATTTTTCGTATTCCACAAAGCACAAAGAGAACAGAAAAAGATGTTTTAATAGAAATTCCTTAACTTTTTTCTAATTCCGTTTCCAGTTCGATTCCGAAGTAACAACGTTGAACAGTAAAAATAAAAATAAAAAATAATTAAGGGTGCCTTATTTTGTTTTATTTGGAAACGAATCTAAAAAAGAGGTTCTAGGGGTCAGAGTTTTTTTTTCTGGATTCTTAAATTTAATCGAGGTTAGTCCGAATTTTTACCCTGAATGAGATTCTTGTTCAGATTAAAATCCTTGCGTAATTTTTCTAAAGGCTAAAACAAAACCTCTTTTACCTACATATTTGATCTTTTAATTTTTAATTTTTTTCAAAGCCAAATATTTTTCGTATTCAACAAAGCACAAAAAGAATAGAAAGGGACGCTTTAATAGAAATTCCTTGACTTCTTTTTCTTTGCGTTTCCACTTTAATCCCGAAAAATTTGTTTTATTCGGAAATGAATTTAAAAAACGAGGTTCTAAGTGCCAGAGTTTTTACTGGATTCTTAAATTTAATTGAGGATAATTAACAAATTTTTTTTTTTACCGTGAATGAGATTCCCTTTAAGATTAAAATCCTTGCGTAATTTTTTTTTCAATGCTAGAAAAAAACTCTTTTAACTCGTTTAATCTTTTTAATTCTTAATTTTTTTTTCGAAGTCAAGTAAGTAAGTAAAGTTTTCGATTTTTCGTATTCCATGCGAGTGTTGTGTTCCTGAAGAGGAAAAAAAAAACGCTGGAAGTTGGTGAAAAATCGTTGCCCTTATCACGTCGACGCGCTTTCGACAACTTGTTGCAATTCCCGTTTGACTGACGGACGCATCACATCGCCGCGCTAACTCAATTATGGAGGATTCGTAACTCAGCTGTTCCGAAGATGTCCCTAGGAGGATTGGAGAAAAAAATTCACCCGTTTTGCTTTTACGTCATTCGTCGTTCCTATTCCTGACAAAATCCTGAATTCTATTAGAATTTTCCGATGTTTAACTACTCGCCGATAATATTTTGTGTATATGTTTGTTTGATCACAACTTATTTCAGAACTTTTGAAGAGATCTCAAGAACTTCTACCTATGCGAGAATTGTTCCCCAAACGTGCGCTTAATGATCAGAAAAATTATTAAACGCTAATCAAACGTTCCCTATCTAATAGGAAAGTGCAACAAGAAGTCTGCGGTAGGGAAGAAGGCACGAGCGTTGATGAGTGGGAGGGTTGAGGGTGCAGAGAATAAGTGAAGAACCCCTACCCTGCATAGGCTGAGGGTTATTTTTATCCGAGAAACGATATCCGTGGGTCTTGCCATCATTATCCAGCAATTAATGACACTGTATGTACTTACTATGCTGAGATGTTCGAATTTTTCTTTTCAAATATCACAAAAAATTCCAGTTCGAATAAATTAAGGATTTTATAGGACGGTGCTGCTCACAATTCTGGTAATTTTTTTTTTCTTGTTCTAGAACAGATATGATCTAATTTTAAGGGTTAAAAATTGGAAAAAAAATTAGAAAATTTTTTCATATTCTGCTTTTTTCCGCCTGAATATTTATCCTATTTGCTGTACGTATGAATGCTTTACGTATGTATTTTTTTAAGAAATCACAAAATTCCTAGTTCAAAATAATTAAGGATTTTGTAGGATGGTGCCGCTCACAAATTATCTGATAGATTTTTTTCTCTCATTCTAGAACAGATCTAATTTTGAGGGTGAAAACTTAGAAAAAAAAGTAAAAAAATTTTTATATTCTGCTTTTTTTCCGCCCGGATATTTATCCTATTTGCTGTATGAATGCTTTAAGTGTTGAATTTTTTTTCTCGAACGGTTCAAAAATCCGAAGGCGAAGTCTTATCAGTCCTTTTTTTCTCCTTTCTTTTTCTAAATGATCTTAATCTCCTTTTTTTTGATTTTTTCGAACGGCGGTTCAAAAATCTTCGGAGGTTAAGTCTTGAGGTCCATCGGGAAATATTTACGTGAAGCGATGAAAAAGCACGAAAGGATGCGAAAGAATAGCCGTCGCTGGCGTCTCTTCAGCGTATTCGAAGTGGTTCAGCAGTTCAATAGGTGTAGGATGTACTAGGCCGCCTAGCAGGCGCGCATTGTTCTTGGATTCCTCATTCATTCCTCGGTTCCCATATTTAAGGCTGATATTTAGTGGCTACACATGAGAGATATTCGATATTTTTCGAAATATTCTCCTTTCTTGTTCCTGAATCATTGATCTCCTATGGTCTTTCGAATATTCGACACGACAAATCCGCGAAATATTCGAATTTTCGAACCATTCGAATAGTCCAATTTCTCAGAAGGAGAATAAATAAATACAGATATACATGGAATTATACGAAATTTATATTTATATATTATATTGTAGCTATATATGAAATTTATATCTATTTTCGGTTAATGAATAATAAATAGTGAATTTTAATAATACAATATAGTATAATAATATAATAATAATGTTATAATAATAGATAAATAATTTAAAAAAAACTAAACTTAATCGGATTTAATTTTAGGTTTGAAATTACCGTTGGACAGCGAGAAACTCTTTAGGGGAATCGAATAAACGAATCGAATCGAATCGAATAATTCATAGTTGAAAACAGTGAACTGTTAAAATTTTCGGACAAGATAACATTTAATAGGGCGGATTTTTACTTTTTTTTTACTTTTTTTAAATTTTATTTTCACCTATCCTCACTATCTTTAGCTACAGTAATTCTTCCAAGCTCCCTTTTTTTTTCCTTTGAACTGAAAAAAAACACTACTCCATGTGCTCGTGAAGTTTTTTTTTAGTGCAACCACTTATGGAAATGAGGTCCGTAATCTTGCGCATAAAAAAAAAGGGATGGAAAAAATCTGGGAAGAAAAAAAAAACAGAAAAAGCACGTCACGATACGTACGAATCAGGACGTGTTTCCATAAGCTTTTCCTCTTCGTCAGAAAATTTCAAGCTATTCCCAGGATAATTGTAACGGAACTCAAATCAATCTGGCCTTTTCGTGCTCGCAACGGTGTCCAGATTTATGTAGTTTTTCTCTATTTTTACTTTTTTTCTCTAATTTTCTAATCCTTACTTAGTTTGTCACGTTAGGTTAGATAATTCCTTCCTAACTCCATTTTATTATACACGTAAACATTCACGGATGAATTACCGTAACGCAAAGAAAGTGCACCAATTACGTGCTGTTGCGTTGCATGCCCATCATTGCACCTCGGTGACGTGATGACATCCATAACTACTGTGTGCTCACGAAGCCTGCTGTATAGTGCGTACACGGGTATGGTCGTACGGTGAATGTGAACCGTTTTGAAATTAAAATAAACCAGCCTGGAGCTGTAGGTCCGTATTTTTCCCCGTATTTTTTCCTGACCTTCTGCTATTTCGTGGACGAAATTAAAGGGAAAAGTCCAGCACGGCTAATGTTCCCTTGATTTTTATATTAATAAAAAATATAACAAATAAATAAAACAATATAATAAATAATAATACAATAAATGAATATAAGAAAATTACGAAAACATGAACAGTAATGAATCTTAAAATATAAACATAAATATAACAACAAATAATATAATAACGTAAGTATAAATATATAAATAAATATAGACAAATACATAAAGACAATTTGAATAAGTGTATAATATAAATATAATACTTATATATATCTTAAAATAAAATAATTTTGAAATATCTTAAAATATATCTCAAAAATGAGAGGTTTTCTTCATTGTGACTAGAGTATTAATTCTGCTTTTCGTGGATACCTCACCGTTCCTTCCCCCCTCCCCCTCCCTTTCAACTTTTTAACTTTATCTTTTTTTAACTTCTTTCTCTTTCTTCTATCTTTTTAATTTTATCTTTTTTAACTTCAACTTTTTTTGACATCCACACATCCGGAAACCTGAAAATCGTTATGACTTTCTGGAAATTCGTCGAGAAGGTTGTTTTTTTTAAGCATATTTCGAATTCTTATACTTTTTCTACATTTCTCTATGGAAAATTTCGAAGCTGGCAGCAATGATTTTCTCTAATTGTTGTTGTTAATTGTTCTCGGGGTTGAATAAATTTTAGAAGAAAAAAGAAAGCGGTGGTGAAAATGCTGAAAACTGAAAGATTTTCACTTTCTCGTTCATGTTGCAGTGTGACAATTTTTACTCGGATTGTTCTGGGAAATTTTGCCGCACCGCCTCGGTTTTGTTCATGGAATTAAATAACCAGAAAAACATACAAAAAAACATCTGGAAAAACTCGTTTCTCTTTTCTGATTGCTCGTTATTTCCCTATTTTTGCTTCAATTTGATTATATTTCTCTGCGAATACAAAATTATTCGTACATAGGCTCATCAGGATAATTTTGTTTCTATAACCGCGGCCAAAAACCAGGCACAGATTGTGCGAATCCGATTTTTTTCCTAGTGACACTAATCGTAAGTAGCTTTTTTGGTAAATTTAAAATTTAAAAATATTCCCCCCCCCCCTCCACCCGGTATTATAGCTACATAACAATTGAATTTTTGCAATCCTGCATTTCGACACCAGTTATCCGTGTGCTGATTGAGACTGAAAAGGAAGGGTTACGTAAAAATTGCAGGGTCATTAAACGGGGTTTTTACGTAGCATTTTGACGAACCAAACTGAGCGCAATTGTGGTTTGGTCGAATGAGTTTCAAATTTTCGTATCCACCGCTTAGTTCAGTTAAATAAATGAACCTTCAAAATCTTCCGATTCCCCTGGAATCATCTCCGTTTATCCTCCTTTTCCCTTTTTCCCTTTACCATTTTGACATTTTTACTGATAATTTTAAGTTTAGTTTTAGTAGGTTTCCTTTTTTTTCCGTGAAAAAGTGAAAATCAAACGAATGAACCCTCAAAATCTTTTGAATTCAGATTTTCTCAAAAATCCTCCACTCCTCTGGAATTATCTCCATTTATCCTCCTTTTCTCTTTTTCCCCTTGCCCTTTTGACATTTTTACTGATCATTTTAAGTTTATAGTACCACAACTGACCAAACTTCTTCCATTTCTTTGTTATGGAACTATCCAAGGAGGAGAATCTCTTTTAAAAAAAAAACCCCTGGGTTTTCTCTCCGAGCAAATACAAAACAGGCCGCTTTTTTTCAGGAGAAACAATTCAAAGGAGATTTTTTCAGGATACGTACTGCTATCCTGGTGTAAATTTTCCACCATTAAAATCTGTCTAAAAAAATAAATCTGTTAAAAATCGAAATTCCTATTACCACCATAAAAATCCTAGAAAAAAAAAAGATTTTTCTATTGTTCGAGCGCTCAGACCCACTCATTTTCATTCACCTTCATCAAAATCCATATAAATAAAGGGGTGGAAGAGGGAAAAGTGGGTGGAGGGTGTAATTTTGATAGGTTACGAGTGAATTTTATTGTAATCTCGAGAAATACGTCTACTTTTCGTAATCAATCGTATAGATAGCCACAAATCATTTCCTTAATGGCTATTTGCTCAGGATTCTCTAATTGTATTTAATTTTTCGGGCTTTGTTTCCTTCTCAATTTTTTTTTATTCTTAGTTTATTATAAATTATTTTTCCTTTAACTTGAAATTCTCTTCAAAGTAAAAATGAAATAAGAATAGAAGAATAGAAATATATATAGAATAGAAGTGATAGAAATAAAATGTGAAAAAAATTATTTAAAAAATTTAAAGAAAGAGTAGAAATGAAATGTAAAAAAAGCTATCTGGAAAAAATATTAAAAGAATAAAAACAAAATGTAAAAAAATTCTAATAGGAGTAACGAGTAAAATAGCGTGTACATACGTCCATAAAAGTTGTGACCTTAGGGAATACACATGCTATTTTTACTTATTTTTCTATTTTTATTTTTTATTTATTTTTTAAACATTTAAATAATCTTTCTATCCTCAAAGTTTAGCAATTTCTTTGACAATTGGAATATTTTGCGTGGATTTTCTCGTGGATTTGAGTTTCTTACGGATGCGAAATTATCGGAATGAGGTAGGCGTTCCCCGTAGAATCGAAATCTTTCCCTGAAAGTTTGCAGATGCTTTCCATCCATGTGTATCAGATATTTCTTGAGGGATTTTTTTGATGATTTTGTATTTATGGGACCCTTTTTATATGAATGTTGTGCATCCGTGAAGCGAAAAGAAGCGAATTTTCAGAATTTTGAGGAGATATTTCGAGAATTTCCCCTGCTTTTTCCTCATTTTTTCCGCGTGGATACGTCATTTTTAATGTTGTTTTCGATTAAATTCCCTTGTATCGTTTCGGGAAATCGCTTACAAATCCTGCTAAGCGTACGCTAACCCCGTCCGTCGTCGGCTCCAACTACTCCAACTCCATGCGCTCGATCCTGCTTTCATTACTATCGAGGCGAACTCCTCACGACTAATCGTTGAACTTTCAAATTGACATGCCTTGGCAACACGTCGACTGACGGCGTAGCCTGTTTACCCCCCTCAGGGCTTTTTGCTGGAACGGACTTTAACGTATAGAGCGGCTATATTTAGGTGAATTCTCTGTTAATTACATAGCTAACTCTTCTTCCCATTCCATGAGTAGAACTTGTCGAAATAACCCCATCCAGAACACTCATCCTGACTCCATTCATATTTCCACTCGCATCTTTGATTTCTATTTGGATCAAGCAATTTTTTTAGTTTTTTTCTTTCGATTTTCCAACTACAACTTGATCACGATCGATTGAAAAGAAAAACTCAGCAAGAAAAGAGGAATTTCTGGAGGAAATGGAAAAAGAGGAGGAATTCTCTTTCTAGAAATTCCCCCAAAAATTCCCAAAACTTCTCCAGCTTTTTATCAAAGACACTGGATTTTCCTCCGTCTTGGATTCGAAAACAATGTAGTTGACGAGCATTCAGGAAAGTGTAAATTTCTAACAGGTGCCATCATTTCGATTGGTGATGAGATCGAAGTAGTAATAGTTCGATGACTACGAAAAGGAACAAATTTTTTTCTTAAATTTAGGAATCAATCAAAAAAAAAATTAGGAAAGAATCCTTGTTTTCAATCCAGGACCAACCACATTATCCCTAAAAATTTTTGCGTAGGCAATCAGAAACGAATTTTTACGTTTCCTACCGAATTTTTTGTGCGTTTCATACTCGAAATTCTCGGTGAAATTCAGTGAATATACTGTAAACTCGCAGTTAATATTCTCAGAAATTTTTGCAGGAAAAAGTCTTTATGTTACCCAAAAAAGTATTTACCTAAACCTAGATCAGGTTCATTTTTGGATAAGTTTCTTTTAAAATTCGTTTTGTTATATTTTTCTCATATATTATATATCATTAAGAATGTTCTTGTGCTTTATAATAAAGTATAAGCTCATTCCGTAAATTTTTATAATAAACTCTGAACTCATTCCGTAAATCTGTATTTAAAGAATTTTAAAAAGAAAGTCTTTAGAATACTGACAAAAATTGAAGAAATCAAAATATCTTGGAGTGAGGGCTAAATTTTCCATGCTTTATGCTCGAAAACCGCCCATTCGCCTCATTTTTTTCTGTGCTTGAAAAAAAAGAATAAAAAACTCTAGTGGATCCTGTTCCATAGAAAAACTTTAAAAAAATTCTAAAATTATGTAATTATTCTAAATTCTGAGAAAATTATGTAAAAAATAATCGTGATAAAATATAATATAATAATATAATATCAATAATAAAATAGTAAAATAATGTAATATCAATAATATTATAATGATAAAATAGCAAAATTTGAAAAAAAATCACTTTTTACTTCTAGAAAACTGTTCAACTTTCTTCCGGAAAGATAGGAAAAATTCGATAGGACCACGTTTTACCGTGATTTTATTCCTGTACGATATCGCAGAAATTTTCCGGTGGCCGCCGATAAAATGTTCGTTGCGGTCGACTCCTCAACGAAAGGATGCCGATGCTGCTAAATGTGTCTCGAAATGTGACTCGCGTGAACGATTTCGTCTTGACTGCTGAGGTTTTTTCATGTGCGCTCGACTTCGAGACGATCTCGTATCTCAATGTCTTTAGCCTAACTGAATTTATTCTTAAATGTACTTCATCCAGAAAAAAAGAAGAGGAAAGAAAAACTGATGTTGGCAGGACTGTCACGAAATCAATGAGTGTTAGATGATTTGAGAATAGGTTTAAATAGGATCAGGAAAAGGATCCTGTGATATCCGGCCCAGTCTCAGGCTCTTAAATCTCCTCTTCTGAAAGATCCTTGTTTTCTTCTCAAATATTCGGAATATTTGAATGATTTTTAAACAAGACGCAGTTTCTCACAGTCACATGGCCACATAGAAAATCTATCCTGGACAGACTCAGTGGACTCAGAGGATTTTCTTCTTGATCTTGATCCAAAAATTGATAAAAACAGAAGTAAATATATCCAAATATCAACAAAATCTTAGAAATTCGGACTTTAAAATATCCTTTCTAATCCTTCTCTTTTTTCGGACTTTAGATTCGTGGTCCGTTTCAAAAAATGTTATTCTTTGCAAAGAAAAGTAGTTATTGATCTTGAGATCGATCTTCTAACCGTTAAAATTCTTTTTTTTCTGATTTTCGATCATCGACGATTTTTTTTTTGACATTTTAATTTCTTTCGGAGAATTTCTAAACGAATTGCAAACGCTTACAAAAAATAAATGTATGGAGATGGGAATCAAAGATAATCGAAGTTCTTATTTCCTTAAAAATGCTCCTCTGGACCAGGTATTTAAAAAAAAGTAGTTCAAAAAGTTCAAAAACAAAAAAAAAACGAAAAAAATTAATCCAAAAACGAGAGATGAGATCGCTTCCCACCCAATCCTAGACAAATTGTATTAATTTTTTAAGCGTTCAAAATTTTGGAAATGGGAAATTTATGAGTTTGAAATCATGATGTCCGTTTTTTTTTGTATCCGGATATTTTAAGTGATTAATCTTCATCCTTATCATTTCCATCATTATCATTTATTACTTTCCTTTATAAATTTACATATATTTATTTATGTACACACGCCGTCACGTTGTAAACCACACGTGTATTCATTTCCCTGGCCACTCTGGGACAAATCCAGAAAGAGTGGTGGTCGGCGCCACAACTTTGAGGAGAAAAAAAAACGTGGTCAGAGAAAGATTTATTATATCGGGTCCCACGCTTGGCGTTTCCCTACGAAAATCCGCTGGTTTAAGGGAAAAGGAAAGGAAGAGGAAAAGGAAAAAAAGCGTATCCATGATTTTTCCACGGTCGATCAACCATAACTTTTCGATTATTTTAGCTAAGATTATAGATTATAGATGCTATGTACCACGAAAATCGCCTCTTATAATCCGGAAATCGAGCCGCACGCCTCCGGGTGGTCCTCCCTCTCTTCTGCTCGGATTCGATGCGATAGAGTTCTCCGAGTCCGCTTCTCTCGCTTCCGATCGTTTTTTTTCTCATTGTTTTCCTCTTCTGTGGCTCCCTTTGTGGTCGTGGCGGCGGTGCTGAGGTTGAGGTGCGCTGAAACTCACCAGCGCACCTCAACCTCGGCAGCGTAGTGATCGTCAGGTGTCGTTCCACGTGGTCGTGTGGTCCTTTATCTCAGATCCGATAAGCGATAGCGGCGCTAATGGCGCCCGCGGCACAACAAACCGTGCACGGAACGACGCCGATCCATAAAATTATCGTCAAACTTCGTTTTTTCCACTACATCCATGCTCTGCTACATGTTACGTCGTCCGCAGTCTTCTCCTCTGTCTTCCATGAACAAACGAAAAGAATCGGGCAGGAGAGCGGTGCTAATGAGCTGATTGCCGCAATCGCAATTTGCACTTTAATTCAATTTTGCCGCCGGGGGGAAAAACGCCATTTCTTGTAAGATCTTTCTCGAATCGTCTCATTCATGTTGATGTGGTTCTGTGGATTTTTTCCACCCTACCCATTCATCTCTCGTAAAAATCAAAATCAAAATAGTGGCAGCGCTTTCTCCTTTTTCCCTTTCGAAAACGCAATTTCCGGCTTCGTATGGGTACGGAGCATTGGCAGAGCTAACTGTGCTCATTAAATTGACAACCAACCGGTACAAAAAAAACCACCACACGCTGGTTTTTCCGGTTTTTTTCTCGAATCCAGAATGAGATTAAACTCGCTTTTAGTTTTCTTCTCCTCTTTTTTTTTGAGAAGAAGAGGTGTGAGTATTCCATTGATTTATCCGCTAAGTAAAGAATTTTAATGGAAACGTGCAAGTTATCGACGTATTGATTTTTGGTGAACTGTACACGAGGTGATTAATCGATTTCGTTGACTGGCTTTTCATCAATAATCAATAAAGATCAATACGACATCCTGTGATGCTGTGGTTTATTGAAAGTCGAATATTCTGAAGTAATGGACTCAAAACCTGCTACGCAGTTAGGAAAAAATCACAGTTAAGAAACTTCTTCTAATTTTTTTGTAGTACTGCACTTTTTAGAGCGCTTCACGGATAAAAATCTCGAATAAAAAAACGCTACTGAACTCAAAGTTTACCATTTCTTTTTAATGTCCAGAACATGTGGAAAGTTCAAGAAAGAAAATCCGGAAATAGGAAAAGTTTCTCTCAGGCAACTATTTCTCCTACTGTTCCTAAGGATCCTATAAGAAAGAAAAAAAGTAGAACAAGAAGCATTACATAGTCCATTTCAATATTTATGACTGGGGCGGGGCGCCGCGTCGCGTCACGTTGCGTCGCGTCGCGTTCCCTCTTGCAACTGTTTCGCCCTCTCATTTGCTATGACTAATAGTTTAACAGGTGTGACAGTTTAATATTTTCGGTTCGAAGCACTACCAGTCAAAAAAGAAAACGTTCCTTCTGAAATTATATTCTTTCTTAAAGATTCTCCATACGAATTTCACCTCTTATTTCAAAGTGAACGAAAAGCGTCGAAGAAATCACGAAAAAGAATGCGACAAACTATAAACTGTGGCTGATTTTTGCTCGAAAAACCCCGTTGCTATGACCACTACTTTTTAATTTTATCATAGTAAACATTTCAGAAAGATTATTGTGTAGTGTTTTAGCTGGAGCCTTGATGGAAACCTTGGTTACTGCCTGTTGCTGTAAATTCCTGCTTAAAAACTTCTGTCTATAATCATACACCTGTCTTGATGGCATGAAATCGATCCATCCACATTTCAAATCCTCCAAAACGCTCGCGAAAAGAAAAAAAAAACCAAGAGAGAAAAAAAACTCGGAGAAACTAGAAATCAAAATGATTTAAATATAACAACTGTGCAAGAAGAAGGATCGTTGTAATGAAAAATTCCTCTGAGTCAAATGTCGCTGTCATGAGTTCTTCTCTTCCGTTCACCTGCTGTCGGAGGGGAAAAAAAGAGTGAAACTTACCTGAGTATCGATATAATCGATGTAATGAGGAGTTGTTCTTTCGGATTTTTCATCCGTTTTTCTGGTTTTTTTTTCTCCTGTCCTCGTCTTTCCTCGTCACTAATCGCTTACGATTCTGAAATATTTGAGGCGAAATTTTTTTCTTTTTTTTGATTCCGATGTGGTATGGCTGTATATTTTGTGGTATTATTTTTGAAATATGAAGATTTTGCACGGGAAATCGCATGTTTTAAAGTCGCTCCAGATTTTTATTTTATTGTTTTGAATTGGGCGAATCGATAGAATTCAATAAAGCGATCATTTTTATTCATTTAAAGTTTTTTCTCTAATAATTAGTCCAAAATTATTGAATAATTTGTCAATTTTAAATTTTTCAAATTTTAATAAATTCCTCATAAACAGTGTTCCTCGTGTTTTTCCTACACGTGAAACGTATTATTGATATTTTGTGCGACTCTCATATGATCACCGAGTGCCCCTATATGAAATTTCAATTTTTGAATTCTTTTTTGAATTGTTTTCTTACAAAATGCTTTATTTTTCCATTGATTGAGGCTTCCTGCTTTTCTTACATGAAGTAATAAGGCTGTTTTGATGGCGTGGAGGTGAAATATCCGGGAAACGTTCATTGTACAAAATGTCGATTGTTATTGTTGTTGTTGTTGTTGATACACACGGAACAACGATAACAACACAAACAACATGTTAATGTACAAGATTTCCTATGTCATTTTCCTTTGATTTCCTCTTTGTCACTCGGAAATACTCATTGATAAATTTATACATTAAAGAAAACGAAAAAAGTTATTCTTAAGAAAACAAAAATAGCGTGAAGATAAGAAAAACTGCTGAGAGTTTCTCTTCTCTTGAAAAATCTCCAATTTTCAATTAAAATCTTTCTTTAGGGTAGAGTACAAGAGATCTCTTCCGGGTAATTAAAAAATACCGGGAAAAAATAGCGCAGCCATTGAAAATACGTTTTCAATATGTCTAAGAAATCCTGCAGAAGAGTAGAGAGCAGAGAAACGAGAGAGAGAAAAAACCGTAATAATAATAAACAATAATGATAAAAAATAATAAAAAGGCAAATGTTACAGTAAATAAAAATTATAAATAATAATATAAAGAAGCCGTTGATGATAATAGAATAATAATAATAATAATAATAATAATAATAATAATAATAATAATAATAATAATAATAATAATAATAATAATAATAATAATAATAATAATAATAATAATAATAATAATAATAATAATAATAATAATAATAATAATAATATAGTAATTCATTTCACGTCAAAAAGTGTCAATTATTGATTGAAAGTCGAAAAATTTTTTGCTATATATCTGAACTGGTTTTTACGTTTCCTGAAACATCCGTGAAATTAACCATATCATTCATTTCCCAGCTCCAAATACAGATTTCCACGATTTCCTGAGCTTCAAAAATTACACCATACAGAAATTTCTTGACTTGCTTTCTCGCCAGAAAAAAAAGGACAGCGCCAAGTTTCCCAACAATGAATTATTTCCCGATTCACTACAAAACATTCCAACTCAATCAAATGTGTTTTTTTTCTGCTCTTTGGTGCACCATTGATGTATATATGAGTAAGTAAATAAATAAATAAGTAAATAAATAAATAAATAAATTTCTGGAATTTTTGTGATTGAGCTATGTCCATTGAGTCATATAGACCATAATCTCTTTTGCTCTTCTTCTCTTTGGTGCACTATTAATGTTTATATGAGTAAATAAAGGAGTAAATAAATAAATAAATAAATTTTTGGAATTTTTATGATTGAGTTGTATTCATTGTCATATAGATGAGTAAATAAAGAAATAAATGAATAAAAAAATAGGTAAATAAATAAATAAAACATAAAAATAAAATAAATAGAAATTAATTAATTAATTAATTAATTTCTGGAATTTTTGTGATTGAGTTGTGTTCATTGTCATATAGATGAGTAAATAAAGAAATAAGTGAATAAATAAATAGGTAAATAAATAAATAAATAAATTTCTAGAATTCTTCTGATTGAGTTGTGTTCATTGAGTCGCATAGATCATAATCTCTTCTGCTCTTCTTCTCTTCGGTGCACTATTAGTGTTTATATGAGTAAATAAATAAATAAACAGATAAATAAATAAATTTCTGGAATTTTTGTGATTGAGTTGTATTCATTGCGGTATAGATGAGTAAATAAAGAAATAAATGAATAAATAAATAGGTAGATAAATAAATAAATAAATAAATAATTTAATTAATTAATTAATTTCTTGAATTTTTCTGATTGAGTTGTGTTCATTGAGTCGTATAGATCATAATCGTATGTATGTACATACGTTACCTCGTCCTGGTAACATATGTTTTCTTGAGCTTGTTTACGTTAGATAAGACGTGGATAAGTAGAGTAAAGTAATTGTGATTGTTGATATTCGTTGCTCACGTTGTCCTGAGGAAATGATGAATTGCATTTCATCGACGATTACACCACCACCACCATCACCACCAGAACTGATCGGTGGATGATTGGAGGTGATAACGTGGTGGATTCTGTCCGGATATTCGTAGTTTGTTGTTCGTAGCAAGCGTTAATTTCCTGTGTTTTTCTTGTGTTTACATCCATACATCCGTATGTTTCTCAGGAAAATGTTTCTCTTATACGCTTGACGATGACTGAGGACTAGGCTAGGAATTTGAATTTGAATTAATGAATATTGATGAGAGGATCGGATCGGCTTTACTTTCAAGCCCGTCTCTCTCCGCTCGTCATGTGGGAACGGATTCATCCAATTTTCACACGCTAGCATTAAGATTAGCATTCGTTATGTAAACACAGTAGTGCATAAAGTTAGAGCATTTCAATTCTTTATCGTCTCGATTGAATTGAATCGAATCGAAACGGTTCCTCTCTCTCTCAGCTTTCCCGCGACCGTTCCCTCAATTTTCCAAACACTTTCCCCTCTTTGACACTCGAAAACACTAATTAATAATAAAAATACATTAAAGGAAACAAAAAAAGAGTTATTCTTGAGAAAAAATCTCTTCTTTCTCTTTTCTTCTTTCTCTTTCTTTTCTTTTCTTGTTTCTTTCGTTTCTCGTCTTCGAAGTTTCTCTTCTCTTGAAAAATCTGCAATTTTCAATCACACACATCTCTGTGATCCCTTAACGAATTTCTTCACGTTCACGAGCAAGGATGTGATTTAAAAGGATTTAAAAGAAATAGAAATGAATTTCTCCCCTTATTACTGTAATTCGACAAGTATTCAAAAACTTAAGCTAAGAACAACTTTTATTCCCCCATTTCTGCTATTTCGCTGTGTTTCCGGGGAATTTTGTGATAGTTGTCCGAGTGTAACCGCCTTTTCTCACAAATGATTGATTGTGGTGGGCTGGATATGAAGTTGCTTGTAGACCCTGTCCAAAAGAAAATCAATAATAATTTACTGAAAAGAAAAATCCTTCCTTGTCTCTCGATGGATTTGTGGCAATTGTCCATGTTTTACTTCTTTTCTCTTCTTCATTCATATGTAGTCCTTTGAAATTCTATATTTTACAAATTTTACAATTATGAGGATTTCAATTTTACCTAGGGCGAGGGTATTATTACTTTATTTATTAGTTATTTTATTATTAGCTTTATTAGTTTCTCTACGGTTGGAATCATAAATATGAACCTGTTTCAATCACAAGTGTAAAAAAAATGTAAAATGTTGTTCAAAAATCGATAAAATCCTCAAAAATTTGTGCAATAAGATTATTCCATGTTTTGAATCTAATTGCAGTCATAAATAATCGAAAGAAATCTGTATCTTTTAAAATGAACAGTAGAAGAACAACTACTGTGATTTCCTGGATATCGTTCTACGTTCGATCCGAGAAAAAAAAAATCGAAAACTCCCGTAGCACGCAAACTTAAGGGAAAAAAAACTTAAACTTAAACTAAACAACGTTTAACTAACATGCTAACTTTCAGAAATTGAATTTTCCCAATTTTCCCTTTTTTTCATACCAAGATCCTCTAGTACATCACAATTTCTCTACCGGCTCTGTAAACGGTTGAAATTTCTTCTTTTTGACAGTTGATGCCTCCATCTACGTATCGCCTCCTCGGATACGCCTTCTCGTTTATACTTCTCGTTGTTTCGCTCGTTGTCGCCTTTACGACGCTTCAACGAAAAACTCTCTCAGTTCAGTTTGACGCGTTGCAAATGGCTTTTCAATCTTCATAGTATGCAATGTTCATTGGTTTTCTTCTCATTTCAACGAGAGTCTCGGCCGACTTTGTGAACAACGTCGCACTTATGGAACCCGGCGTTCCATTCAAGGGTAACGCTTACAGTAAGACAAATGAGAAAGAGTTTAGAATTTGAAAATTCAATCCTAACTCAAACTAAAATTTTAGTTTTTTTTTTCTTATCAGAGAGTGTTCCATGGTTTAGGTGCATAGCTCTAATTTCCTTATGTTTTTTCTTTCTAATTATTTTTATACAGCCAAAAAATATGTACTGTTCTTATTTCAGACGGTGCCCGATGTTTTTCGTGTATGTCTCGGTTGTACGAGGCTGTTTGGCCATCACTTTCACATATCTACAAAAGGCCACGGAATTTCACGGGTAATTCGCGTTTCTCATTTGTTTACAGCAAATTTTCCCGTGTATAAACAATGCTAAGCACAAATCAAAAAATCGCAGAAAATTGTCGTCCTAGGAGAAAAAGTAGCTTTTCTTCTATTTCTTGTTCTGGAACGTTGCTGGATTGAAAATGCAGCATTTCTTCACTTTGGATAAATACTAAGAGTATTTAGATAAGGCATTAACTATAAGCAACAATATTCTACTCTAAATTCACCATCATTTCAACTTGTTGCCTCAAGCTGCTGAGTAAAGAAACCGAGAAATGGTTGTGCGAAAACTGGTCCCCGTCGCTCGTTCACTGCTGATTTTTGCTTTCAAATCAGAATTCGTGCATTTGAATCCTTCATATTGAGTAGCAAAAACCATTTTGTACTTTCTGCGGTGAAAAATCAGTGAATTTACAACAATTAGGTCGATTTTTGAATTACTGTAGGCGATCAGTGGACCCATAGGGTAGTGTAATTTTTTCTCAGAAGAAAAAACACTATTTCAGTGGTTGCATGGTTGTAATTCGCTAACAAAATCACCGATAATTAATGACGATTGTAATATTCCATTATTTTCTCGAAAAAAAGGCAATTTTTCAGACTTCAAGGGAAAGTATTTTCGATACGTGACTCGTTTTTTTTTACTTTACTGCAGAACTAAATGTAATCGCTGTAATCACCTATTTTCAAGCAACTTTCATTGAAGTTCAACTGGATTCAGCTGGATTGTTGAAAGAAAAATATTACCGTCATTATGGATTATTTTAGATAACTGTAATGATGATCGACTCACCGAAACCAATGTACCGCTCGTACATTGCGATACGATATGCGTTTCAATGTATGAGTCACCAAATATCGCAGGTATGTTCATCCACACGAAACTATTCGAGCTTAGCCATGCGTAGGCGTACTAGGCAACGTATTTTGTAAGATCATGCGCTTGCAAATCCCTTTAAGGCATCACCCCACGAATCTGGAGTGGTATGGATTTTCCATGGAATATACCTATATCAGGTTGTAGATTATGAATCCAGGGGTGGTTCCGCTCATTTTCCCCTGTTTCCCTGTAAGCAGACGGCTACGGAACGCTATTTCTTACGAAGTCCTGTGTTGCAACGCACCACCCTTGCGCCCCGCCCCCGCCCGCGATTCGTCGGATCAAATGAATTCCCCATCAGGGCGTCCGAATCGATTTTCGACGAATGGCAGGCGAGGGCGCGGCGCGAGGGTGGCGCGTTGCAATAGAGGACATCGTAAGGAACCGCATTCCGTATTCTCCGCAGGGAAAGATGAGTGGAACCACCCTTGTATTCATAATCTACGGCCCAATATAGATATACTTCAACGAAAATCCATACCCAGCCGGATTCGCGGGGGTAATGCCTTTAAGGATAGAGATATGACGCATTGAAAAAATAATAATAATACCAAAGACTTAGCAATCACATCGGAATGGGACCTAAATTGTCCCCTATGCCAATTTTCAAAATAGACTATCAATAAGAGAACCAATAAAACCAATTTGACATAAGAATAGCATGTGTATTTATTTGAAAAATTCCCAAATTATCAGGATTTTGTACGAGCTCTACCGCTTTAAATTTTTACCGTCCAACGGCTAACATTTCGCTGGAATTACTGGCTGAACACATCTCTCGAATAAACGATTTTTGAGATTTGGTTCAGGGGATTGAGGCTAAAATTTGTCTCATTGACAGGTGTTCGGATTGGTGGTTATATCCGTGGTTGTATGAAAGATGTGCTGATCAAAGGTTTCAATGAGACAATTGTTAGTTGGTATCGATGGATGCAACGTGATTCCTGTCGACCGTACAGGTGATTTTTTTTCCCTCCTAGAATAGTAATTGTTTACGGTATTCACATTTCTGCCCGGGAAGTTAACTACCGGTGATTTTTTTTCTCCTTTCAGGAAAAAAGAACTGTTCAAGCTGGGCGGTGATCAAGTTGATGAGTCCACAATTGACGTATGCACATGTTATGCAGATTTTTGTAATGGAAACACTGCCGCAACAATGTTCACTTGGTTGATTTCAATAATTTTACTCACTTTCACTACTTTGCTCCACGGCTGAATTCAACTCTCTCTCTGTGTGTTACCTGACAATCACATTTATTCAGCTTATTGTGATAGCTGGCTCAGCACTTGTCATCCACTATCACTTCATCTTCATCCACGTCCACCAACTGTTAAGTTCAATTCGGAATTCATATAACGTGGACATCTTACGCACTCGAATATCTGAATTCCTCATCCATTACAACATATTCCGGATGAAGTGGTGCTAGTATGAGAAATGTAGGAATCAGAATTAAGAGAGAAAGAGAAAAAAACACGATCCTCGCGTCATAACTGCTTCCAGTCAGTCAGCTCTTTTTTGATTTCATTCCTACGGGTACATGATGGTCCCTCAAAGACATAAAGAATTTTTCTTTTGTTTTGTAAATTTTTAGGAAAATAATTATATGGTGCTCAAATTATTCGAATAAATACTTTTATAATAATTGTAAACACATTGTTTCGTTCACAACTAGTCTGGATTTTAGCTTACCAACTGGAAGATTATGTGATAATGTGTTCGGGGGAAAAACACACACACACATAGTTGGAACGGTTGTAAAATTGGTATTTGATGTATTACAATTAACGTCTCATAGGGGAATAAGCACAAAAATTTACTTCTATTCATCTAGCATCTGTACGTCCTCAAACTGACGACCGTCCAGGTAAGAATCATAGTTTTTATGATCCTGTCACTTAAGATCCTTGTTAAAGGCGTTACTCCAGGAATCTGAGGTGGTGCGGGTTTCAGGTGAGTTATGGGGTGAGGAAGAGGGTGATTCCGTCCATTTCTTCCTAATCGCCGTAAAAACGGCCCGGAAAGATGCGACGCGTGCACAAGGCTGGCGCGCTCCTATCGAACTCGTTGTAGAGAGTGGCGCCCCGGAACGCTCGAAGCCGCATTTTCCGGGCCGTTTTTTTTTACGGCAATTAGGAAGAAATGGACGGAATCACCCTCCTTCCCATGATCTACGAAATCGTATGGGTATAACCCACCTGAGACCCGCACCATCCCAGATTCGTGGAATGCTGCTATGCTTTTAAGCAAACTTTTTTGAACCTTAATGAAGACCTCGTTATTGACCCGAGTATGGATCCGGAAAAGGGTTCCGCTGCGTAAGGACTCGTGACAAACATGGACGGGCCAGCAAGATGAGCGCTACCGTCTCAGGATTCCCTGATCGAATGTGATTGGGACATCGAGAACCCATAAGTAACCCAAAGAGAACCCATAAGTGGACTACGACCTGCTTCTCAAGGGATAGCTTGTGCTGCGCCTTCTTTCCGACACCCTGAACAAATTTGCGCTACTTTCCTCAAGGTGAAGGGCTTGATTCCTGGATTCACCACCCTACTAGCTTATCTCGTGTCCTACAGCTATGCCGTTGACTCCGTTTAGCGGCAACCAAACTACCTGAAGAGATTTATCGTCGTCGCTGCTCAAATTTGATAGATTTTCCCTACAATAAGGGATCAATGATCACTCGTAGCATTGCAGGCGCTCTGAAAGTCCTCGTGTCCATCAATACTCACAAAATTTTTCAAAGTGCACGACGATATAATAGTTTACAGGCTACTGTACAGTTTTTTTTTAGGAACTCAGGCACATTCACCGGGATTTTCTGTTGAAATTCATTCGTTCGAATATTTTCGATGTTCAACTATATGAAAATTTGGGAACTGAGAAAAACTCTTATGCATATTTCGGAGCCATCATTTTTCAACTTCTCCCATATTTCACGTAATTTCACTTGTATCTGATACGGTAACAAATTTTAGACATTCTTACGTCATAATAATTGTCCTCGAAAAAAGGGGAATAATCGATATACTGTAGGTTTCATGTTTTCTCAAGTTTTCTGTAGCATAAATTGTCTTTACTCGTGAAATTTACCGGTAATGTTAGTTCCGAAGCAAGTGAATAAATATGGAACGTAAGGTGTTAAAAATGGTAAACGGGTGCTAGAGGAAGGGACCTTCTGGACCACTGCATCGTCTTGACAGAGAAATAATCAATTTAAATAGATTTCAGAACTTCATAAGAATGATTTCTGGGCCAAATTCTTAGTTTTTCAAATGACGTAGACAGGTTCGTTTTTTTAAAAAGGCTACTGCTCGGGATTTGTAATTATTTTCTTACTGCTCTATCTGATTAAACAACAAAAACAATATGGAACATGAATTTCTAACTATTAATATTTCTTGCGTCTTTATAGCCAATAGGAATATTTGTGGTGGTTGTCTGTGTACCTCCATGAAAGAGCAAATACACTGAAGCGTGACTTCACGGAAGCTGGTTGCTGCCTCCTCGGACGGGATTATCTTTGCACATGGAAGCGACGTGTGGAAGCAGGGGCTAAGAAGAAAAAGTCGAAAAAAGTGTCGCCGCGGCCTTCACGATTATGATATTCTCCTAACAATCTGGCTGAACAAAGATATAATTCACAACTCTTTCTGTCGTGAGACGTAAATGACTACAAGGAGGTCCCATGTGAATCCTTTCCGTTCCTTAAAGGCATCACCCTACGAATCTGAGGTGGTACGGATTTCAGGTGGAGTATTCGTATACGGGATCGTAGATTATGGAGAGGAGGATGATTCCGCCTATTTCTTCCTAATTACCGTAAAAAAACGACCCAGAAAATGCAGCTTCGAGCGTTCCGGCGCGCTATTTTCTACAACGAGTTCGATTGGAGCGCACCAGTCGTGTGCTCGCCCCACATCTTCCGGACCGTTTTTTTCTTACGAGAATTAGGAAGAAATAGGCGGAATTATCCCCCTCTTCATAATCTACTATCCCTTATAAGAATACTCCACCTGAAATTCGTACCACCTCAGATTCCTGGGGTGATGCCTTTAACTCTGTTTCAATTTATTCTTTTTGTATCTTTTAAAAATATCGACATCCCATCATTTAACCAAATGCATGTGATTAAAAATGTGGATATGGTGAAATTTTGGAAACGTAAAAAAAAAGAAATTTCATCTGTGCTCTATGCTCGCATCACGCGATTCCCGTTTACCGTGCTCTTGAACAATAGTTTGCCAGCAATATTCACATTTTTGAAAGGATTTATTCAAAAATGAATTGTCAACCTTTTTTTCACTTTCCTCTCTTTGCAAAAAAAAAGTTACACGTATGCATCGTTTCCAGCTAACAGCAATGGTGGCTACTGTGTCGATGAGTCCCGGAGCGAAATTATATGTGCCTGATTCGCTACGAGTTTTAGTGGTAGATGAATCTAAAGTGGCCGCTTACTGTAGATGCAGGGTTTGCACAACAGCAAAGTTTGTTCACCTCACATAAAGGATAAAGGCAAAAAGATAAAGTTTCTGGTGTTAATCAATCCGTTTGGGACCTGCGCCACAACGTTCACTTCAATTCAGAATCGTTTGAGGTCCACGAACGTGTAACCGGCCTATACAATGACTTCCGGGGGCTAGCCAATGTGTCCAGTCAGTGCTTTTATCCTCCCAGACAAATCTGGTACCAATTTATCGACCCCCGGAGGGATGAAAGGCTTGGTGTGCACTAGGGCAGACTCGAACCTCCGATCGATCGTGCAGGAAGCGGAACCTCTAACCGACTGCGCTACACCCGCCATAAATCCCGTCATATAAATCACAAAAATCCTTCAAACTCAACTGCAGAATTAATTTCCTTGACCGAGCTAACACGTAGCAATCAACGGAAATTGAACAGCTCCTGTGGACCTTGGAAATGAACGAAATCGGGAACTCCCCTTCCGGAACCTGACTATCTCGGAGACACTGTTCAAAACATAGAAAAGAGCAACGTTTAAGCTCAACCATCCGAGTTCAGCAACAATGAAATTTCGGGAGTAGATCTGTAATCTCAAATGAATTGTTATGTTCTTCCCATTGATTTTTCACGAGAAAAATGGATTTTACTGCATTGATTTATCAAAAGCATCGCACTGCCATGACTCCCATCGGAATATATTGTGTTTTTGATTATGATTTTTCAAAAATGATTATCCAGTCACAGAAATGAAGTCGAATATCCATAAATTCTCGAGCACTGAAGACCTCTATGGCTATAACCAGGCGGAAATCATTTGTCATTGAAAAATTAAAAGAAACAAAGTATAATGCACGTGTACGGGGTTTCTTATTTACTCAAAATTACTACTCAAGGGAAATTCATAAAAAATCTCAATTGTTGCCGTGAATGGATTTGTATGTTTGGAAAAGCATTTCCTGATTAATTGATCGGTAAACTGGTACTACTTGCCGATGCGGTTGCTCTTACCGTTGCCGATGCGTGTCCTCCTTGAATACACCTCTGCTCAAGCCCCATGATCTACGGCAATGGCTCGTCATCTACTACCTGGTTATGCCTTCCCAACCCCCCCCCCCCCCTTCCCCAAGAAAAAAAGCTTGATTTTAGATTCTGATGAGCTCTGAAGAAGCTGATGAATTTACGAGATTTTATGATGGTATGACTTCCTTTCATTTTTTTACTTTCGCACCTATTAAAAATATAGAATCGTGTTCCGTTGCCCGTTTAACCATATTTGACGCAAATATGAAGGTGGTGAGTTTTTGCAGGCATGAAAAAAAAGAAAATCCAATTGATGTTCGCTCCGCTTATTGCCGGATCCATGAACATTGGTTGGTAAGTGAATAGTGGAGTGATGATTACATTTTCGAAACATACCTCTATTGAGAGGTGAAATGTTCTGTCATACACAATTTTTTCTTCGATTTTGCCTCTTTAAAAAGGCTGCACGTCAACATCTCCTCATATCCATCGTTTTCAGCTAACAACAATGGCGGTTACTCTGTTGGTAAGTCTCACAGCTTAGTTATATGTATCTGTCTTGTTAGGAATGTTAGTGGTGGCTGGCTGATTCTGAACCAGCTACTCAATGGAGATGCGGAGGAGGCACAACGGCAAGTTTTGTTGTCCAGATACATCACAAAAATCCTTCTCATTCCCACCCAATTACAGCTACTCCTGTTAAAATCTGAACGGAGCCCACTTATTCTATAAAACACCAACCGTACCTTTCAAGTCTGCACCAATAGTAAAACTTCTCTGGACTCCAAATGTAACCTTAGTTAAAGGGCTCACCACACGAATCTTAGGTGGTACGGATTTCAGGTGGAGTATTCGTATACAGGATAGTAGATTATGGAGAAGGGACTGATTCCGTCCATTTCTTTCTAATTGCCGTAAAAAACGGCCTGGAAGATGCGGAGCGTGCACAAGGCTGGCGCGCTCCAATCGAACTCTTTGTAGAAGGTAGTGCGCCAGAACGCCCGAAGCCGTATCTTCCGGACCGTTTTTTTACGGCAAATGGAAGGAATCGCCCCTCTTCTTAATCTATTAATCCAACTTCTTAATCCATACGATCCCATATGCGAATACTCCACCTGAAATCCGTACCAGCTCAGATTCCTGGGGTGATGCCTTTAAGAATGGTGAAAGCAAATATCAGGAATCCACAAAAATATGATATATCCTAGTTTTTACAACGAGCCACAACCAAGCCAACCAAAGTTCAGCATGGTTTGAGAGAAAAAACTACCTTCATCTGGTTGAATAAAACGGATTGTGCAACCAGGAGACCATGTTTAGGGTCGCCTCACGCAACAAGCAGAATTAAGGATGTCTAAGCATTGATGGATGGGATGTTATCTAACCACAAGTCCTTACTGTTTTTTTAAGGAAAATGTATTTGTCTTTTTTACCACCATCTGCTTTTCCGCCGCTTTCCTTATTTAATACTGAGGAAGTAAGGGGAACAGAAAATATTGTGAATTTTTCAATTCTTCCTAGTCCCACTTTCTATAGCTGTAAGCTACTAAAATCAGCCTCAGTTCTGGGGTGGCTGTTACGGCCGCAGCTGAGAGGTTCGGATGCGATTTTAGAGCCGAGGGTTCGGAACGACCTAGAGCAAAGCAAACCCCCTCTCAGGGTCCGTAAATTAGCACCATACTTGGCTGAGATTATGAAAAAAGCATTGAAGTCGTACACTGGCTGACCTCCACGAGTTATTGTTTAGGATGCACACTAGTTTGTAAACATCAAGTGGCTTGAAATCAAGTCGACCCCTAAGCGCATCCTAAGAGGATACACCGCGCGCTTTATCTTTTACCCTTTAAAGGCATCACCCCACGAATTTGGGGTGGTGCAGGTTTCGGGTGGATTCTGTCCATACTTGGTCATAGATTATGGAGAGGAGGATGATTCCGTCTATTTCTTCCTAATTGCCGTAAAAATGTCCCGGAAGATGCGGCACGTGCACAAGGTTGGCGCGCTCCAATCGAACTCGTTGTAGAAAATAGCGCGCCGGCACGCTCTATGCCGTATCTATCGGGCCGTTTTTTACTGGAATCAAGAAGAAATGGAAGGAATTACCTTCCTCTCTATAATCTACGACTCCGTATGGGCATAACCCACCTGGAACTCCTTTTCCACGCAAAGGTATTCCTTCCAGGCTGCTGTTATCGGCGTCCTATCGCTACCAGCTTTTGATACTGCAGATACCGGTGCAACTGCTCCGATGACAAGTTAGTTCTCGACATAGATCAGAAGTATTCTTTCAGTACTGAATGTAAATGATTCGCATGAAGATGATGCGAAACAACTAAGTGATCAGTGACCTAACCAAACAGGAAAAGTATAATTTAAAAGATCTCATTCAGCTGCAAGGAACTCACTCATTACTGATGAATGGAGAACAGCTGTACTTAATCTTCATAACGATCTTCGTAGAAAACTCGCAAAAGGAGAACAACAAGGCAAAGCGGGCAAGTTGCCGGCTGCTGGAGATATGAATGAGATCGTATGTTAACTTTACACTTTTATCCGGTTTAGGTTGAAATTCAATTACTTGGCACGAAAACAACTTGACAACGTTGTTTGGTAAGCCTTGTTTTGCTGCGACCCTGACAGTTTTATCCGTTATTCCAGCTCGGGGATCAGGTCGTTCATCATGTTCAATTCCCGACCCAGATAGGGTCAACAAATTGGCACCAACTAACTTGAAGAGTAGTAACAGTAGATATAAGTGTTTCGCATAGCATTCACCTCTAGTGGTGCATACAAACCCTACACTCTACTTTTTGTTATTTACTACTGAACTGTATCGCTGCGCGAAAACTGCTGTGCGAAGTCACTAACACAACTGAGGGCTAGTCAATAAAAAGAAAACGCACATTCTGAGGTGGAATTTACTGCACATAAGACCTGTGAAGTCCTTCAAAGAAAATTATGATGCTCTTCGTGTCCCGATGCGAAAGGATTAACCACTGTGCGACTCTGGCACGCTATCGGGACAAATGGAAGAATTACTGGCGCCCGCTCGACCAGTTCGAAGGTCAACGGGAGTCAAGGTGATCAAGGTGATCAAGACCTGTGGTTTTGTAAAAAAAAAGTCAGAGGGTACAATTTATTGACTTTGTTAGGACACATGAAAAGAGTATCAATCCCTTCTAGGGCTAATGTGATCGAAGTGAAGAAGTTTCTGCACTCAGCAGTCGTTGCAAACTTAAATTTCAATAAGCGCTGGGTGCTGTTATGCAGATTAAAGCCATCGCCCCACGAATCTGGGGTGGTGCGGGTTTCAGGTGGATTACGCCTATACGGGGTCGTAGATTATGGGGTGGGGAAGGGTGATTCCGTCCATTTCTCCCTAACTGCCGCAAAAAACGGCCAGAAATATGCGGCCTCAAGCGTTCCGGGGCGCTATTTTCTACTACAAGTTTGATTGGAGCGCGCCAGCCTCGCCACATCTTCCGGACCTTTTTCTAACGGCAATTAGAAAGAAATGGATGGAATCACCCACCTCCACACAATCTGCGACCCCGTATAGGCATAAGCCACCTGAAACCCGCACCACCCCACATTCGTGGAGTGATGCCCTTAAACTGTGACACATCCAGAAAAAAAAACAAAAAATTAATCACGAAAACTCCGAAACAAATGTGTAATTTTCGTGAATTAACAACAGGTGCTTATGGTGAATTGCTGCTTTACAAGAATTCGCCGACTATTTTAACAATTTGGTTTTTGGAGCCGGAAAACCTTCTTAGGACTTGGACAAATCCCGACCACGTGAACGTACATATGCGGAAACAGCTAAGAGCATTAAACCGAGCGACGCGAAAGGTTGACGAAAAAAGGTTTTGGTGTTCTGACGAGTCTATCAGCATAGGTAGACAGAATAGCTAAGCGGGTAGAAACGGCACGATGCGGTTCAGAAAAACCTGGAAGACATTCGTTTCTGAACTGCGTCGTGCCGTGTCGCACCAACCAGGTTGAACGGCTGTACTTATGTATGCAACTCTACGGAGTATACATGTGTATTTTCACAGCTTTTCCCTTTTATCATCAGAATAGCTTCCATCTTTCTTTTTTTGTTGATGTCCTTTTATCGAGCAGAACTGGGACTACAACGCTGAAATGCTGGCTCAAGAAGAAGCTAAAAATTGTCCGACGACTGTCGTTCCACCTGAAGGATATGTGGCTGTTTCCACCACGTAATATCTTCTAAAATGCCTGTAGATTTTCCATGACACTAACTCATATGTTTCTTTTTAGGATCACAACTAAGAAATCTTGTAACGCGACCGATGAGACGAAGAAAGCGATACAGAATTGGTGGGATCTAGGTGCCGCTAGTCAAGAAAACAATACCATAGACGCAAACAATACATTTTCTCAGGCATTTTTTTTCAATAAAAACTAAAGCCCCCAGTAACAGCTGAATAGAAATACATTAGTTTTCAGCTGGCCTATTCGCAACTTAGCGCAGTCGGGTGCTCATATCACGCATGCTCCTCGACGCAATTAAGTTTAATCTGCCTCTATAACAATCCGTAAGAGAATTCTACTCTCTTTTTTTCTACAAACTTAGGAAAAAAAGAATTTCCAGCATCGATGAAAACACCACAGATCTTTACACTGCTAATACTACAGGATGTGCATGTGCAGATTGCATCAGTTATCTTTGCCCGTCGACATTCAGCCCTGGTGAGGCGCTTTCCAGAATTCCAGGAAATGATTCTAAAAAACAAAGTTACAAAAAAAAACTAGGAAGTTTTATTTCAAATTTTCTACCACTTCATAGACGTTTCTCAATGTTTACGTACATTATGTAAACGTTAGCGTCTAAAACTAGCATGAAGAATGTGTAGCTTTAGGATTCAGCACTTTTCCACATGCTCAATCTTTTTTATAATTTTATGCAAATCAAGCTAAGAGGAGAGGATCGTTTTGCATCTTTTTTTTTTCTTCAAAATCACTAACTATAATCTATGAGATTCTTCTCAGAATTGCTGTATTCTTAGCGCCACCAGATTATCGGTAATTCCTAGTTGTTGCCGCTTCCTTAAATAACTGTGTCTTCAATGACTTCTAGCATTTATATCCTGAAATCCTCTTATATTGAAGAAAATCCAATCAGAACGCTATACGAACCAGCTAATTTATTTTTCTATATCACAGCTCCACTAAAAAGCACTGTCTGCTCTTCGTGCAACAGTTCAACAACAATGTTCAGAGAAGCTGCATTATATTTGCACAACTACTACAGGTAGAGTATTTAAGGGCATCATCCCACGAATCTGAGGTTGTGCGCCTTTCAGGTGGAGATTCGTATACGGGATAGTAGATTATGGAGAGGGGGGTGATTCCGTCCATAACTTCCTAATTGCCGTTAAAAAAACAACGGCCCGGAAGATGCGGCGCCGCACAGGGCTAACGCGCTCCAATCGAACTCCTTGTAGAAAATAGTGCGCCACAACGCCCGAAGCCGTATCTTCCGGGCCGTTTTTTTACGGCAATTAGGAAGAAATGGACGTAAGCACCCCCCTCTTCATAATTTACTCTCCCGTATACGAATACTCCACCTGAAATCCGTACCACCTCAGATTTGTGGGGTGATGCCTTTAATGCACAATACCCCTCTCTTGGTGCGGAAAATTCCGAAATTGCTTCAGAAGGTTGGTGGCCTCAGGATGGGCTGCGGACAAAAAGATCACATATGCGAAGCCGGCAAAGACAATGATGGAATTAGTGGGTTTCTCAATTCCGTCAGCCACCAGTTAAGATTTATTTATAAATGACTGAATGTTCCAATATGTAATTCACAGACATACGACCAAACGTTAGAGGATGCTGCAATTGCTTATTTGAACAAAACTGGCGAAAACTGCCCTACAGGCCCGGAAAACAAAGAAGGAGAAAACTTTTGGAGTGGCACCGACCTATCATTGCCCGCTGAAAAGGCTATCGTAGAGGTTAGTGAGGAAAGTTTGGAGCCAAACAGAAAGAAATTTCTCATCTTATAGAATAAATTCCATAAAACCCCGCTTCTGCATTACGCTTGTTACCTTCTTCTGCTTTTTTTCTTCACAGAACTGGTTCCCAACCCGATATCAACTGCTCTTAATCTTCCTTCTTCAGGCTGTTGGAGAATGGTTTGCTTATCTGGGAAATGAAGGCCTCGGTGATAACCTCGACTATTCAAGTCTTACAACTGACTCGGGCAAAACATTGGGAAATGTGAGTCGGTAAAGAAACTCTGTGTGAAGAATAACTAGGAGGTCCCCACTTCTGCAGGTCATCCATGACAAGACAACAAAGCTTGGCTGTGCTATAAAAACCTGCAAGAAAACGGGAAAAATGGTTATTGATTGCCGCTACGACCCGTATGTTATATTTACATTCTTAAGAAACAATCAATGCTGGTGCACTTTTATTTATTAACATTGAAAGGATCTAATATTCAGTTAATTTAATACAGAAAACAATATGAGATGATATATCATTTACTTCGCAAATTGTTCTTTTCAGAAAACTATCAAGTGGCAAAATCTACGAAATTGGAACGAAGGAGTGCGTGTGCGGCACGAAAAAGTGCTCGCCTCTTGGTGGACTTTGTGTGGCGTAAGCAGATGTTGGAAGATCATTTCGGGGGACGTCATATTGAATTTCATACAGTATTCTTTGAATGAATCGTTTTTCCCCATTACGCATAACAATAAACCTAACACACTACAACACACAATAATTCCAACTTAGCTTCATGCACCGTGACTTGGATTTTAATCCGAAGGTTCTTCTCTTTTTCCACTTACAGGTAAGTTAAGTACTTTTCACAGCAAAAATATGAACCACTTTGAACAAACGAATTTATGAACTTTTCTCTGAAGTCCGGCACTATCAAAAATGTGTAAAAGGTCTTAACCGGGTGGAAGTGGATATTTCCCCGAAAAGTCCAGCCGTATGAAAAACGCGCTAAGAAAACAAGAAAGCAGTCTTCTTCCTTTTTCTAAGAAATTCAAGTATACGCGGAGCGCGATGGTCCTGCTTTCAATAAACTCAATCAGGCATATAAGCAGACGCCTTGGGAGCCTATCTATCTATATCTATATCTATATAACGGGTTACCGCACGGTTATATGGCGAGAGCTTTCCATACGTTGAAAAAAGTGCTGTCGTCCAGCACCATGCCAGGGCTCATGTCCTGAAAGGAGGACTCTCGTTACATTGAACTGCTGGTCGCAGACATGTGAACTCTGACAAGCCGCCCTGCCCAGACTTTTGCGATATCTGCACCGTTTGCTGCACAGCAGGAAACACACGGCAAGGATTGTCCCGTCACCGGAATCGACAATTACACCAATCAAAGTCGCCAAGATGCGCTTTCGAACTATTGCGAGATAGCAGAGGACTCAAACTCTAAATCGTGAATGCTCATGCGCCTACGATGTAATCTACGGAAATCGCAGATGATTATAACAAGGACGCATTTTATGATGAACACAATACACACGTTGGCAAAATTTTGTTCTGCATTCTTCGTCTTTCAGACCTGCCATGTCAATTTTCGGTTGAAGAGGAACCCCTCAGTTTTTTTGTGGAACCGTATCTTAAAGCTGAGAAGAACTGGACGGTGGTCAGAGTCGAACGCGACGTCCCAAACAGCTCTAGATTTTCGGATATCTGACTGAGGAATGTTCCTCGCCAAAACGTAGTCGAGCTGAAGTTTAAGAGCCTTCATCTTCCTCTTGCGCTGCTCTTTAGACGTTAAAAGGGCTGACCCTTCCCACGTGAGTTGATGGCGTGGATGATTCCTCTTAAATGTGGAAGCTGTGATGAGGTCCGTCTGCTCGCATAAGTCGATCAGACGGTCACCGACATGCGCTCAAATGGCTAATACCATTTTCCTAGCACGTCGGATTGCTGTCCATGTCCCTTCTTCGCATTTGCGTTTTGTTGAAGTTCACTCGATAGTTTCCGGCAGTTCAGCATGATGAAACGAATGGTTGTTGCCAAAGATTTCATCCATCCTTCAGGCAGTGGACCTTCTAGGTTACTGGCTTTGGCGATGTGCTGGACGACAGCACTTTTCTGCAATGTATGGGAACCTTTCGCCATATAATAGTATATAGGTAGTACGTTCTCAGGGCGCAAACTCTAACCCCTGGCTGCGTTTAGTTAAAGAAGGGCCACCACGTACCGATCAGACTCGTAAACGCGGCCCCAGTCTTTCGCCTATTTCATTAAAAAACAAAAAAGTAAGAAAACACAATTCTAATACCGCAGAAATTGCCACTACTAATAATTCTCAGTGATCAGCGAATGCGAGCGAGCCAAACACCACCGGAAGATCTGAAGTCTAGCTTTAGTACTGGATGTTCAGACTGGTAATATATAATGAATAGCATATTTTCAGTGGAGATCCTGACTGCTATCTTGAAAGAAGTATTATCAAGACAGTGTTGGATCCATGAAGACCTAATAAGGTATACGGTACCTGATTTTGCAAACCTATCTAGGTGGTCCTTCATTTATAAACGTTAGCGCTTCTCTTATTTCGTTAATCTACTCCACCCCATACATAAGCTTTTCTGAAGTGATCAGAATAGCCCCATCCAGTATCTGTATCTGTCACATCCCAAATAATGTCAATTCGGCTGAGTTGTAGTTGCGTGAAAATGGATCTACCATCTTGAGAGCAGGTCAGGGAATTTTGTAAAAACTACATAATCAAATCCTGTTAAGACTTTTATCCCACCCAATTTTTGAATGTTTACGTCTGATGCGTGCTTCACTTTATCGGCTTACATTTTATAATTTATTTCTACGGTTTCTCTTCAGCCCTCTCACATTCCATTTTTGCTATCTTCATTGAAACCTACTAATCCTTACCTGTAATGTCCGTATGAAGGCAAACATTTAGTTTGATGGACGAAGCAAACACCCAGCAATCTTAACTCCTATGAATAATGGAAACTGGGAAATCTCTTTTAGTTTCTGACTAACTCGATTCTATTCAGAGGATGAAAAAAAAGCAATGTTTAAACTCTCATAACCACAAACCCATCGTATACACCTTTCAAACCTCTTGTTTACAGTACAGTTCATTAAAACCGAAATAGAAAATCCAAAAATGAACCTGATCGAAAATGAACTGTTATGCTCTTCCTGATTTTCATTTGAAAATCAACAGATTATCGATTCATCGAAATCGTTGCATTCCCATGACTGTCATTGAAATATATTATATTTCTTTTATCCAAAAATCCTTTGAGTTCATTCACATGAATGAAGTCGAAGATTCATAAATTCTCGAGCTTTGAAGAGCCATAAAGCGGTATCCAGCTGGAAGCAAACTGCCATTTGTGTTATAATTGAAAAACAAGAAGAAATTGAGTTCATTGCGCATGGATCCGGTCTCTTATTTACGTCTCGAGGTTCGTTAATAATTTGATCCGGTCCCAATAACGCAGAATAGATATTTGTAGGTTTGAACATCTATTACTTGATCATAACTCACTTATTTGACTTAATCGGTATTTATTTTTTTTTGGCTGAAATTTCTGCGTACCACAGTTACCCGCATCTTTGCCAAAATCCACGAATACATCCCTTCCAAACCTTTACTGTCCCATATCGCAAAAAAAAAGAAACAGCTCGATTACAGATTCTGGCGCGAAGGAAGTTCTAAAGAAACTGATGAATATAAACAATAGGACATAAATAATAAACATAAACACATAAACAATAAACTGACATCCAATCTACAATATGTTAAAATTTTTTCGTTCTCTTATTTTCGAATCGCATTAGGAACGGGGATTTCCGATTTTCCCCGCTGTTTTCTATTGTAGATTTTAATCACGTATGGAGCAAATGTGGATGAGGTGAAAATTCGAGGACATGAAAAAGAAGAAAATTCTATCAATGTTCACATTCACGTAATTCCCCTTTATGAACAATACTTTTGCAATAATATCCGCATTTTCGAAACCCATAACTGAGAGATGAAATATCCTGAGAGAGGGGAAAATCCCGTCATACAAATTTTTCCCCCGATTCTGGCTGTTTAAAAAGGCTGCACCGTCAACATGTCCCTCATATCCATCGTTTCCAGCTAAACAAGTAATGGCGGCTACTCTCTTGGTGAGTCTCGAAGCGAAGTTACGTATTTTAACTTTCCTAAACCAAAATGAATTTAATAAACAGCGGAACTTTCCGCGAAAACCCCCTCCTCAAAACCCAAAAAAAAAAAAAAAAAAAAACACCCCCCCCCCCCCCCCCCCCCCCCCCCCAAAAAAAACCCCAAAAAAAAAAAAAAAAAAAAAAAAAAAAAAAAACAAAAACCCCAAAAAAAAAAATTTTTAAAAAAAAAACAACCCCCCCCCCCAAAAAAAAAAAAAAAAAAATTTTTTTAAAAAAACCCCCCCCCCCCCCCCCCAAAAAAACCCCAAAAAATTAAAAATGGAAAAAAATTTTTTTTTTAAAAAAAAAATTTTTTTTTTTTTTTGGGTTTAAAAAAAAAAAAAAAAAAAAATATATCCATGTATATCTATGTATCTGATATCATATCGATCTATATGTATGTGACTGGGTAGAAGTGTTAGTGGTAGCTGAATCTGAAGCAGGTACTACTTGGGGGGAGGACGCACAACAGCAACGTTTGTTATCCTGATTAACCACAAAACCCCTCATTTCTACCTGATTACAGCTACTTCTGTTAAAATCTGGACAAAGCACACCTATCCACGGAGAATTTTAGAATTTCTCTGAACTCCAGTTGAACCCTTAATTACGAACAGTGGAAGCAAATATCCGTAGTCCGTGAAAATATCATACACTCTAATTGATGCAACAAATGCGGCGACAACATAGCAAAGTTCAGTATAACTAAACAGAAAAACTACTTCGATCTGCAACCGGAGCGAAGATTTCTCTTCCATCTTGTTTTTTTTGTTTTATGGCACACCTGCAGGTGTTTTCAATAAATAAATAAATAAATAAATAAACAAATTTCGCTTTCGCTGAGAGAAGTACGGATGCTTAGGATGTTCTCGGAGACTAAGAATGTTCTCGAAGCATTGATGCTCGAGAGGTTATCCAATACCAATTTTTCACTTCTTCTTGAGAAGGCTTAATAAAATACATTTGCCCTCCAACGGCCCATTTCTCTTTTCCTCATTTTCCTGCACTAACTTCGTTGCTTAACATTAAAAAAATAAAAAGAACAAGGAAAATCGGCAGTTTTTTTTTTCAAAGTGGAACTTCTATTTCTAATTTCTCGCAGCTATTTACCACTAGCTAATGCTATCAGCTACTAAAATCAGTTAAATCTCAGTCCTGTGGCGGACATATCGCCGTCGGTTCGGCTGCGAGTACACGCCCAATGGTTCTAAACCATCCTAGAGCAAACCAACCAGCGATTCATTCCTTAGGCTCGGCAAATTGACACCATACATATGTGAGATTATAAAAAAAGCACTGAGTTGATGTATCGGCTGACCCCAAGTGCAACTTATTGGATATACTGGTTGTACATACGTTTATAACACATTGAAGATAATTTTCGATGTTCCTTTTTTTTAGAATTTTTAGACACTTTTTTAGACACTTTTTTAGAACTATGTCCGACGATATTGTGGGACAGCATCGTAAAAGCACTCTAGTGAGGAGCTATTAGAGATTTAAAGGCATCACCCCACGAATCTGAGGTGGTACGGATTTCAGGTGGAGTATTCGTATACAGGATCGTAGATTAAGAAGAGGCGGGTGATTCCGTACCGATTTCTTCCTATTCGCCGTAAAAAACGGCCCGGAAGGCACGGCTTCGAGCGTTCCGGTGCGTTGTTTTCTACAACGAGTTCAATTAGAGTGTACCGTACCACATCAGATTCGTGAGATGATGCCTTTAATTGTATTAGTTATCCGTTTTTTTTTTTGGGATATAGCCCGATGGTGCAGTAGAACATTCAGAGCGCAAAAAAACTCCAAAAAAAAAGCTCCAAAAATATCTGGCAGATACGTAAAAATCCGCTTGGTCGTCAATCTGATAAAACTCCAACGATTTGGATTGAAGTCCACCCACTAGGCGCATCCCTAAAGGTTCCACTAAGGCTGTGTACGTGATTATTTACGTCTCAACTCGGCTTGTTGTTTGTTTATACTGTATCGGCTACGAAAAAACAACTGGTCATTCACTGGTTGTTCCGTTTCTTCTCGCACGCACACGTCTTCTTTTCAGGCTGCTGTTATCGGTGCCCTATTGCTTCCAGTTAGTGATGCTACAGATATTGGTCCAACTGGTCCGATGACAAGTTAGTTCTCCACATTACTTAGATTTATCCCTTGAGTACTGATTGTAAATGATTCACGTGAAGATAATTCCAAATGCAAACTGAGTCCATCATCAGTAACGCAACCAACCAGGACAAATTAAAAGAACAATTTTTATAAGGTAAAACAATTTCCTTTCACAGGTGCAAGGAATTCACTTATTAGTGATGAATGGAGAAGCGCCGTTCTTGATCTTCATAACGATTTTCGTAGAAAACTTGCCAGAGGAGAGCTCGAAGGTAAAGCAGGAAAATTGCCGGCTGCTGCAGATATGAATGAGATCGTACGTGAACCAACTTTATACGATTTTTTCCTCTCACTACTCCTATCTTGACATGACAATGTTTTCTGGCAGTACGGCATATTTTGCACTCCGGTGTTGTGCAAATACGATCATATAGGCGATTGTGAATGAGTATTTGCTTAAGGTTACTAGGAGGGAGCTCCACGATGGCAACAGATACTTAAGTTCTATCCAAAAGTGATTGCAAGAGACTGGAGTGGCTGGAGTCGCAGTTCTAAATTACAACTTACGTAGCTCTAATGTCCAATAATACGCCGTCATGGAAAGAAGGATTCGGTCCATTTCTTCCTAACTACCGTAAAAAACGGCCCGGAAACATACGGCTTCGAGCGTTCCGGCGCACTATTTTCTACAAGAAATTTGATTGAAGCGCGCCAGGCGATGTGCACGCGCCGCATCTCCCGGGCAGTTTTTTTACGGCAATTAGAAAGAAATGGACGGAATAGCCCCTCTCTCTATAATCTACTATGTCATATACGAATACTCCACCTGAAATCCGTACCACCTCAGATTCGTGGGGTGATGTCTTTAAGTTCTATCCAAAAGTGATTGTAAGAGACTGGAGTGGCTGGAGTCGCAGTTCTAAATTACAACTTACGTAGCTTTAATGTCCAATAATACGCCGTCAGATGCTGATATTTTCCTTAAAAATAAGCTGTATAGCTTAGGTCATGTGGATTTCTATCAAATTCTCACCTTCACTCAGTCGAATTCGAATACATTTTCACGTTAACAAATAACAGGAACGATAGAATTTGTACTCTTTTGTTCCTAATGGTGCGAAAAAACCTAAAACCTATTTTTTTTTAATTTAAAACTAAAGTCGAAACACGGGTGAAAACAACTTTGGGTTTTTTTTTCCTTGAAGTCATTAACATGACTGAGGGCTGGTCGAAATTCCAGGTCGCTCAGTGATGTTAATGATTTCCAATTCCAGCAAAAATTCGAAAAGTACCCTCCATTACATGTAGTACAGTACAACATGAAGCACGGTACAGTTGCGGTTAAGCGGTTGCGCTCGAAACAGTGTGGAGGAGCTGAGTGGTTACGATCGAAGGAATCGGTTAGGAGTGAAGATCCTCGCTACCACCATTCATTGCTGCAGTTCGAGATGATCCCACCCCCCAATTCCAACCGCGATCTCTACCGCGCCGGTTCGTGGCGCAGCCGCTTACGCAACTGCACCGTAGTTCATGTCGTTTTGCCCGACTTTATACGACTTGTGCTCCAGCAAACGAAAAAATCAGAGGACACGGTTCTATTGACTTTGGTAGCGCAGGCGTATCAAAAGAGGAAGTGATCTAACATACTTCAAAGGAGGATATCACAATAATCACAAGAACAGCGGGCATCTCACACCAACTCAGTTGATCAACTGCATGTACGTACGTACCCAGGTGGACGTATCCATGTATTTCCCGAGTTTTTTTTTTATTTTCCCATCAGAATTCACCGTTTCGATATTCGCTCAGCTTTTTTTCTGGAGCAGAACTGGGACTACAATGCGGAAATGATGGCTCTGACTGAAGCAAAAAAATGTGGGCCAACGTTTGTTGTTCCAACCGCTGATCATTTGAATGTTTACAAAAAGTAATACCTTTTAGAATAAAATGTTATTTTCTACAACACTAACTCCCTTATTCTCTAAGGATCGATGTAACGAAATCGTGCAACGTCATAGATGAAGCGAAAAAAGCGATCGAGGATTGGTGGGATCAATTTGCCGCTAAACAAGAAAACAATACCTATCAAGGAGAAATATATTCTCCGGTAATTTTTTTTTCCAAAAGAAAAAGTGCGCCAGTAACTGTTGGACGAAAACACATTAGTTTTCAGTTGGCCTACTCTCAAGCTAAAGCTATAGGGTGCTCATATCATTCATGCTCCTCAAAACAACTAAATGTGGTCTGCCTTTTCTATAATTTGTAAGGGAATACTACGATCTTTTTCTTTTCTATAGACTTCTTTAGGAAAAACATTTCCAGGATCGATGAACACGTCGGCAAAGATCTTTACACTCCTAGTTCTACTGGATGTACATGTACAGATTGCATCGATGATCTTTGCCCGTCAACATTCAGTCCTGGTAAGAGGTTTTGATCCGATTCTAGAAGGCAAACCCACAAAAAAAAACTAGGGAGTTGTTTCGATTTTTCTGTAACTCCATAAATCTCCTTTTAAGCCTGAGAAAATTTTTCCGAGGTTTAGTAGAAAGTACTTACACTCTCTAGATGTAAGAGCACAGAACTAATGTGAGGAAACTGTAGCTTTAAGGACCAAGACCTCTTCCTCCTTAATCCTATTCTTAATCGCATCCATTTCAAACAAAGAGAAGATCTGATCCGTTTGGTGCCTATTCTTTCTAAAATCGCAAATTAAAAGCGTAAGAATATCCTAAGAATTTTTACTGCCGCCGGAATTTTGGTAACTTTTAGATGTGTTATTATATCTTCACCGTATAACTACGTCACGGTTGATCTACAGCGTAGTCCTAAGCGTGTAAAAAAAGAAGCTAATTTAAGTTAACGAAGAAAAAAGTTTTCGAGAAAAAAACAGAAAAGAGTTTTCGAGAAAAGTTAGAGATTTTTTTTCTAAATGTCGCAGCACCAATGAGATGTCAACTGTGTCCCATATGCATCCACAGATTTATATAATTTTATATTGTGGTTTTATACCTCAACTCTAAACAAACCAATTAATTAATTCTTAAATGTTACAGCTCTAATGTACAGCACTGTATGCTATATATGCAGCAGTTCAACACTAATGTTCAGAGAAACTGCATTATATTTGCACAACTACTACAGGCAAGATTATTTAAAGGGATCACCCCATGAATCTGGGGGGTGGTGCGGGTTTCAGGAGGGTTGCGCCTATGCGGAGTCGTTGATTATGGAGAGATGGGTGATTCCGTCCATTTCTTCCTAATTGCTGTAAAAAAAACGGACCGGAAAATACGAATTCGAACGTTCCGGTACGCTATTTTCCACAACGAGTTCGATTGGAGCGCGACAGCCTCGTGCACGCGCCGCATCTTTCGGGCCGTTTTTTATGGCAACTAGGAAGAAATGGACGGAACCATCCTCCTCTCCGTAATCTACGACCCCGTATAGGAACTCTTCACCTCAAATCCGTACCGCCCCAGATTCGTGGGGTGATGCCTCTAAAGCACAATACCCCTCTTGGTGCGAAAAAATTCCGGAATTGCTTCAGAAGGTTGGTGGCCACAGGATGGGCTGCGGACAGGAAGATCACATATGCGAAACCGGCGAAGACAATGATGGAATTAGTGGGTTTCTCAATTCCGTCAGCCACCAGTTAAGGTTTACTTATAAATGACTGAATATTCCAATAAATATATAATTGACAGACATACGACCAAGCGTTAGAGAATGCTGCAATTGCTTATTTGAACAAAACTGATGATTGCCCTACAACTCCTGAAGACAAAAACTATGTTGGAGAAAACTTCTGGATCAGCACCTACTCATTGCCTAGTGAAAAGACGGTTGAGAAGGTTGGTGAAGAAATTTTGGAAATAAAAAAGTGAAAATTTTCCAATTCATAGGATAATTTTCTACCAAAAAAAATTCCGCTGCCATATACGGTATGCTTGCACTCATTTTTTTTTGTTCTTCATCGGACTGGTTTCCAGCCCGATATAAACGATTCTTAATTTTCCTGATTCAGGCTATTGGAGAATGGTTTAGTTATCTGGGCAATGAAGGTCTCGGTAAAAATCTCGACTATTCAAGTCTTAAAACTGATTCGGCCAAAAAATTAGGAAATGTGAGTCGGTAAACGAATTTTTTGGGGAGGAAGCCCCTAACATCTCCTTCAGGTAATCCATGACAAGACAGAGAAGATTGGTTGTGCGTTCAAAGCTTGCGAGAAATCGGGAGCGATAGTAATTGATTGTCGCTACGAACCGTATGTTATACTTGAAGGCATCACCCCACGAATCTGGGATGACACGGATTTCGGGTGGAGAGTTCCTATATGGGGTCGTTGATTATGGAGAGAAGAGTGATTCCGTCCATTTCTTCCTAATTGCCGTAAAAAACGCCCCGGAAGATACGGCTTCGAGCGTTCCGGCGCGCTATTTTCTACAACGAGTTCGATTGGAGCGCGCCAGTCTTGTGCACGCGCCGCGCCGCATCTTCTGGGCCGTTTTTTACGGCAATTAGGTGGAAATGGACGGGACCACCCTCCTCACCATAATCTACGATCCCGTAACGAATACTCCACCTGAAATTCGTACCACCTCAGATTCGTGGGTGATGTCTTTAAATCCTTGAGGACCAATTAACATATTGCTGCATTGCTGCATTTTTATCCATTAAAATTGAAGAGATCTTATATTCAGCTAATTCAATAAAGAAAACAATATGTGATAATTCATTGTTTACTTCGGGAATTGTTTATTTTTTTTTCAGGAAACTATCAGGTGGTAAAATCTACGAAACTGGAATTAAATCGTGCGCATGCGACAGCATCAATAAAAGGTGCTCACCTCTTGGTGGAGTTTGTGTGGCGTGAACAAATGTTGGAAGATTATTTGGAGGGGTGGGGAGGGAGGGGATAATTTTTCGAATAAATCGATTTTTTTTCTCTATTACGTATAACAATTAACTAAATATACATACGTATGATACACGTGCAATAACCCCAACAGAATAAAGTAGCTAAATAGCTTCGTATACCGTAACCTAGCCCTTTAATCCCACGGTTCTTCTCTTTTTCCATTTACTGATATCTTCAATACATTTTACACCAAAAAAAAGAAGCACTTTGAACTAAACAAATTTTACGAATTTTCCCTATTGAATCCAGCAAGTCAGGACATTAATAAAATTTTGTGATCTGGTAAAAGTAAATATCTTCCAGAACAGTTGAGCTGGATGAAGGAAACCCAGATATACCCGCTAAGAAAGCAAACAAGCAGTTTCCCTCTTTTTTTTCTGAAAAAAAATTATAGGTAGGTGCTATCTGGCAATCTCAAGTATTTTTTAGAGGGTTACTTCGCTGATTTACTTTATTTTGGCTAAATTTTCCACTTGATCCCTTAAACCGGAGCTTGGGAAGTAGAAAACAAGAGAGAATGGTTCACTTTTCCTCCAAAGTTGGAACGTACACAAATTTCTTTGGTGATCAAAAGTCACTGCTCATAAAATCCTGGCGAAAGATCACTAAAAACTTAGAGACCTAGTCCTAGAAAGTAAATATATACTCTAGGTGGCATCCTGAGGTCAAATCGAGTACACAAACGAAGTCTTTCAAATCTTTAAGTGAGAAAAAGTACATTTTGTGAGGATGTGATTGTTTTGATTGTTTCGATTAAATTTTGCTGCGAAATTTTAAAAGGACAGCAAAACTAGGTCAACAACTCCTTAAGAATTCTTGGAATACAAAAACGATTCGTGATAAATGCTCAACAAAACGTCTGCTTCGAATTGATGCAGAATCGACGGGCTATGATTTTAATGGATTGTTTAAAAAGAGAAAATTTTCTGTGGATCCAAAAATTCGCTTCTTTTTAAAAGGATCTCCGGAGATTTCCTAGCTTGTTGATACTAGAACGCTATCAACACAAACAAATACAACTTTTTTTGTTTTTCACGGATAAGCAGTGAACTGCGCTATCAAGCGTCAAGTTTGCAGACGCCATTCCAGGCTGGAGAAGGTGCTAATACCCTGGCCGTGATAGCGTAATCCGTCCGTAGTTCGAATAGGAGAACAACAAATAGCTATTGATTTTCGCAATACAACATTTGATAGGTTGACGGCCGATCACAGTCAGATCACCGCCACCAGATTCATGAACATCCTGATAATTTTTCTGGTAGCTATTCCTAATATTTCCGTAGCCGTATGGCCTGAACAGGTACATCTCGCATTCCATGGGGACTATTCCGTTATGGCTGTTATATGGACTACTTTTCAATACGGTAATTTTTCGCTATCGTTCTAAAAGTTAGAATATTTATTCGGCGAAGTACACAAAACGCCTGCGACCTTGTTGTTGCAGTTCAGTGCATTCGGAGACGACGTCCTTGAACAATTAATACGCGCATTAGGGACGTCTGGTGTAAAATAAATAAATAACTTTTTCCACTTCTATGCGTTTCCATCACTACTAAAAAAAGTGTCCAGTAATAAAAAGAAAAAAAACATAAATTTTAGGGGAACAGGATGTATTTTGTGGAACTACGTCAATTCGTGGAAATTACAGAAACGACAAAATTACAGAAACGCAACAATAAAATGCTTGACGAAAAGAGTAATGAATTATTTTAAAATTTCCCACTGGTTCCGTTCACCTTCGTTTCTCTCCTCATAATTTCAAAAAGATGGATTCCATCAAGCAATATTCTTGAATACTAAACTGTTCAAATCAATAAATCCTTCACAATCAATCATCCTTGATGTATGCCGTTTGATCTTCTTCCTTACATTTTCTACTCGAAAAAAAAAACTCATTCTATAAATAAAACCGCTGCTGCACTACGCAACAAAACGAGGACCTTTAGCCCAAAAAAATACAAAAAAAGGATCACGAGAAAATAATAGCAATGGATTAAAATCACCCCAGGAAGAGCTACTGGATAGAGGATTCGTCTCATTCATAAATTATGAGCTTATTCGAGAATTTTAATAAAATTTATGAATTTTAGATGATGCTGAAGTCAGCTACGGCGAGGATCCAAACAAATTACTTTATACAGCGACTCATGAGGGTGTTAAACAGTGGATGTCAGGATCGAGTGCACGCTATTCGCATAGAGCTATGATGAGAAACCTTAAACCTTCCACTAATTACTGTAAGTCTCTAAGTCTCTGTTTGTTGGATTGTCACTACCAAACGTTCCATGTGAAGATAAAAATAAATTGATTTTTAATTTAAAAAAAAAACTAACCAAACGCATTTCTCTTTGGGATTCTTTCAATTGTATAAAGATGTGAATGAAGCCCATTCAGATTATCAGATCGGTGCTCGTAGCTTTTCCTTCAATACGCTTCCAGAAAATCCACAGACCTATAAGGTATGTTGGACTTAGTTGTTGTAACTACGGTGTAACAAAGATAATTTTCACTTCAAACTTTCCATTCAGGCCTGTATATTCGGTGATCTCGGTTATTTCCATGGAAATTCGACTGCAAGCCTGATAAAGAACGGTCTTGCAGGGAAATTCGACTTTATCGTTCATCTTGGTAAGATTAGTTCCAAAAATTGGTTGAAGGTTTCGTCGCATACACGAAAAATCCATGTTTTTGAAGAGATGAGGGAAGGAATGAAGAGAACGGGGGGATATTTCGGAAAAATCGACAATATAGAGACCATAGAATTTCTAAAATTTCAAACTTCAACATTTCATGGTATCGTTTCTCGTATTTTAGAAATAATTTAGTTCCAAGGGAATTGAGGAAGGATCCGACTGCGAACAAAAAGAGGAAAAAAAGAGAAACCCACGAGAAAAAATACTGGTCTCTTTCATTGGGATATCATTATGTATATCTGTCAGGAATCCTCTTCATCTCCTTTTCTTTTTCTTTTTGAAGAAATTGGTTGTAGGAGATATTGCTTACGATTTGCATACGAAAAACGGAACCACCGGTGACAACTACATGAATCAACTCGAACCTCTCTTTTCAAAGGTTCGTTTCACTTCAATGTGAGATTTTATGCTCACATGCTCAAAGAATCTGAATCTATGTAGGTCCCATATATGGTAATCGCCGGAAATCATGAGGACGACGGGAAGAACTTCACTGACTATCAGGAACGTTTCTGGATGCCACACAATGGCTACGGTGATAACCAATTTTACAGGTATTTTTTTCCAAGATTTTGACAACAACAAAAAAATTTACTTTAAAGGCATCACTCCACGAATCTGAGGGGGCACGGATTTCAGGTGGAGTATTCGTATACGGGATGGGAGACTACGGAGGGAGGGGTGATTCCGTCCACTTCTTCCTAATTGCCGTAAAAAAACGGCCCGGAAGATACGGCTTCAGACGTTCTGCCGCACTACATACTTTCTGCAAGGAGTTCGACTGGAGCGCGCCAGCCTTGTGCGGCGCCGCATCTTCCGGGCCGTTTTTTTACGGCAATTAGGAAGAAATAGACGGAATCACCCCCTCTCCGTAGTTTCCCATCCTGTATATGAATACTCCTGAAATCTGCACCACCTCAGATTCGTGGGGTGATGCCTTTAATAGATTGATGTGTGCCCCTAGTCCCAACGAATAATTTAGTTTTGATCTCGGACCTGTGCATTGGGTTGGAATAAGTACGGAATATTACGGCTACTACTACATATATGGAGAAGAACCTGTGTTAACGCAATACGAATGGCTAAAAAATGATTTAACGGTATCGTTTTATTACTGGATATAGAACAGGAACAAAAAATAGGGATAAAGTATGAGTAGGGACCAAGAAAGCTAGATTTTTGGATCTCCCGTCGATATCAGCCATTTCGACTCCTTATCGAATAATAAAATAGTAAAAAAAGTACTTCATTAGCTACTTTTTTTCTAGAATTTAACTATTAGACTGTGTGGGCTAAAGAGCTTTTCCCCTCCTTATTTATTCCTTTTATTTCTTTCTCTTTTTTTTCTTATTTAAATAACATTAGTTGGATAGCGGACGCTAGAAGATGACAGATTTGCTCGCATTTTATTACGTAATAAGTTGGATCGTAGGGGATACCGATTCAACTAGGCTGTCACCGCCTTTTCTTGGATTATTAGGCTGACCACATTCAAATTCCTGAACAATACTCCTATCCCCATCCATTTCACAATATCGTTCATTTCGTGGTATTACAGCAAAAGATACTGTACGAATAGGGAATTAACCCTTCAGAGAATGTTCCGGCGGGCTCATGTGGTACCATCTGACGCCATGTGAACTGTCGTGTTTTCAAACCAATTTTAGTTCCAGGAAATTTCAAGGAAAAACACTGCAGGAGCAATGAATCATCAGAGCCATTTTTACCACTCAATTCCAGGGACTAGATTGAGAAATTTGAAATTAGGGTGAAATGTTGTTTTAAGCTCCAATTAGTGTATGAGGACAGTGAGAGAAAAATCAAATCCTTCCCGGAAATCCTTACGTTTTCTTTCCTTCAAATGACCGGCCTTTCTATTGCAGGTTGCGAACAAAAACAGAGAGCAAGTACCATGGATCATTTCCTTTCAACATCGTCCCTTCTACTGTAGTAATACAAACTCAGCAGAGTGTCAAGCGTTCGAAAACAGGCTGGTCAGTTCTTTTCAACTTCAACAGGTACCGCGACCCTTTCTGTGTTTACACAGCTAAGCATCTAAAGGAACGCTTTCTATCCTTCTACTCTCTAAAGAGGCCTACATTCCTTATAACACTCATCTTCAATTAAAGGTATCTCCCTACAAATCTGACCTGGTATGGATTTCCGAGTGTCAAAGACTATACAGGGCGTAGATTGCAAAAACAGGCGGGACCTTGCCCATCTCTATGGATTTTCGATGGAGATTCGTATACCTACATAGAATCGTACCGCCACCCTTGCGCCCCGCCTCCACCTGCGATTTGTCAAAAATCCATTTGGACGCCTCGATAGGATAGATAATTCATTTCATTCGACGAATCGCAAGCGGGTGGCGAGGCGCAAGAGTGGCGCATTGCAATAGAGGATGTCGTAAGGAACCGCAATCCGAAGCCGTCTGCTTACAGTGAAGCAGGGAGAGATGAGCGAGATCCCACCCGTTTTGTAATCTACGCCCATGTATAGTCTTCGGCCCTCGAAAATCCATGCCACGTCAGATCCGTGGGGTGATGCCTTCAACAAATTCAATCATCAATGAAAGTAAGTAGAAATATACTTTTACTATCCCTGTTCTCATATTTTTATTTTTTTTACCACTGTTCTCATATTTCGGAAGTTTCCGGCTTGAAATGTAAGAGTTCAAATAAAAAGTGAAGATATCTCAGATCCGAACTGGATGGCTTGATATGCCAGGTTTGGAATCACTTTTCCTTCAACAAGGAATGGATGTGGGATTTTGGGGCCATGAACATTCTTACGAAAGATTCTATCCTATTGCTGATAAACAGTTCTGGAATGATGTGAGTTTTCACTTTATTCCACCATCGCAACACCAAATGTAACTTTTTTTTTGTGTCACTGTGAACCATGTTCCACCATAATTGGGGTCGTGTAGATCTCTTAATTCTCGTTCCGGTGCAGAATATGAACGGTAAGTGACGAATGATGAGCAAAATTTAGCAAAAACTAGGAGATATCACATGGGAAACTGTACTGGAGCAAAAAATTGTTGAATTAGTGCTGTGCACTAATCCAACATCGCCGATTAACTGGTTCTAAATCACAGCCTTCTTTTTTCTTTGCACGTGCTGTTCCCAAGCTGTACGAAAACCTATGTCCACTCATCACCCAACGAATCTGGGGAGGTGCGGGTTTCAGATGGGTTATACGCTCATTATGGGGACGTAGATTATGGGGAGGAGGGTGATACCGTCCATTTCTTCCTAATTGCCATTAAAAAAAACGCCCCGAGCTATTTTCTACAACGAGTTCAATTGGAGCGCGCCAGCCTTGTGCACGCCCCCTTCCTCCCCCCATCTTCGGGTCGTTTTTTTTTCGGTAATTAGTAGAAAAATGGACGGAATCACCCTCCTCCCCATAATTTACGACCCCGTATAACCCACCTGAAATGAAAACACCACCCCAGATTCGTTGGGTGATGCCTTTAAAGGAGAACTTTTTGTGCAGTAGAGACGAAGAAGGTCACCATTCTCATCACGTTCACTGGGCTCTTCCGGGAAATTAAAATCAGCTGACTGATCGAAGTAGGATCGGCAAAACATGCAGAAAACAAAACGTGCAGAAAAATCTTTACAGAAATTTATCAGCACAATTGGAACGACATCTATACTATTAAAATCACAGTTGAAAAGAAGACAATGAAAATTTTCCGTAATTTTTTTTTCAATTTGTCTAGAAATCAGGAATAATTGTGAACAATACACGGCGAATAGCATTTGAAGACCCTTAGTGAACACATCGAGTTTGGGAAGAATAAAATGAGCATTTTGATCTCAGGACAAAAAATGTGCCTTCTATGTAATTTTCAGCAATTTCAATAAAATTTCGAAGATACAACAGTCACATATTAAAAAAGATGAAAAAAGAAAAAAACGGAAAAAAAGAAGATGTTCTAAATTTAAGTGATAATTTGTGGTGAAGAATGTTTTGGAATGTGTGCATATCCATCCTTAGCACTCCTCTGGTCATAATCGATCAATAACCTTAAAAGTATTCCAGACGAACGCTTATAACAATCCAAACGCTCCTGTCTATGTGATCAGTGGATCAGCGGTGCGTTATGTTTGTTTTAAATGAAATTTGATTATTGATCGACTATTTTTAACAGTTTCAGGGATGTCACACTCCTTATACAGAATTTTCCGAAAATCCCTGGCCATTCAGCGCTGCTAGGTAGGTTCACGGGTCGAAACTTCCCGTTTTTTCTCACATTTCTGGATGAATTTCTTTTTAGAGTCAACGACTATGGTTACTCTATTCTCACTATTGCTAATTCAACACATATACATTTGGAACAAATATCCATAGAGAAGGGTGATACTGTAGTAGATGAAGTATGGATAGTAAAAGAAAAATCTCACCAGCATTCTCAAGCATTGAGGTTTGTTACATTGATTAATTTCTTTCTTAGCTAAATACTTATATATGAGAGATTGAAGTTTTAGTTTCAATGCTTCAACACCAATTCTATATAGAAAATTATTTATTTCTAGATATACAGAAAATTATTTATCTCTAGATATACAGAAAATTATTTATTTCCAGATATACAAAAAATTATTTATTTCTAGATATGCAGAAAATTTTGCCCTGATTTTATTTTTCCCCGTAGTGGTCGAGGTAGCGAGGTTTCCTCGGATAGTTCAACAAATTTTCTATTTGAAGGGACATAACTCCTGAATTTTTTTCCTCAAGCAAAAAGTACTCCTCAGAGAACAACTTCTTACATTAATCATTTTTAGAAAAGCTACGCCTGGATGGAAATTTCCTGCAATGAAATGTCATCCAAAGAATATAGCGTGCAGAATGTCGCTGCAACAACTAAACGAGGAACTCTAGAAACAATTTTCTTCTTAAAAAAAACTGTAAAAACCATAAACTCTAGAAGGAGATAATAAAACTTATGATTTGGTGTGTATTGAACTTGTAATCACAATTTGATCACATTATCCTAAATATTTGGCATCAAACGATGTTGTAAAGATGTCTAACTGCAAAAACTTCAACTCGGAATAACTATGTGAACAGAGCGTATGGCTCATAAAATCTCCACCTCAAAACATTATGAAAACCAGCAAAATAGAGGATACCCTAAGTGAAAAGGTTTTTTTTTTCAATTCTTTCACACTCCACTTCGTTCTAAACTGGTGCCAGGTAACAAAAGAGATATAAATTTTAAAAAAATCTCCTGAAAAGGGAAAATTCAGAGAAATTGAAAAAAAGCTGCACGTATTCTTGTGTATATCGCAGTTTAAAAACTACATTGAAGATCAGACCAAAATCAAGGAAACTCGGAAAGAAAAACAATGAAAACGTTTTTTTAAACAATATTTCATATATTGATCTAACTTCCCTACCCTATCTTCACCGATTCCTCCACGAATTTATGGTTTGTGTATTTAATACAATTCATCTTTATTAAACAACGGCTAACGTTTCGTCGTTATCGCCTTCGTCAGAGCCTGGAAAATTCAAAGCCATTAGTGATTTATCCCCTTAAGCGCCTCATCACCCTACAGAAAGCATCCAAACGGTAGGCAAACTCAATCAATCTCAACTCAATCTTGGCTACAGCTCAAGGAAATCAATTTAAAACCACGTTTCAACAAGCCGAGATTCAAAGACAGTCGAACATGAGTAATACAATTCAATTTTCAAGGGAATAGATACTCCGTAGATTGACGCTGATTGTTTTAAAAACACTCACAGAACTATGTTTTTCACAAAAGAAACCAGAATTGTTGTGAAACCTCGAAGACAACACTCCACTATCAACTAAAAGGGGCGGCGAGGTTCATATTTAGCTCAACTTAGCAGTAGTAAAGCAGAAAGGTCGGTTCGTTCTTCTCGCACCGATGTATGAAATAGTCATGGATGCTCTCTTCAGATGGTTAGCGATCGTGAAGTGGAGATGGAAAGCAGCAGAAGACGTAGGTCTGCTACAAGAAGCAAGTACGTCTGGATTTAAAAGTAGTAGAAGAGGGTTCCAGAGGTTGAGACTCAAGTGATAACACAATGAAGCACCGCAACATCCACAAAGTTTTTTTCAAATACGGTTCTTCCTGCTGAGCGCACTCTGAGAAGCATATGTTCAACTTCGAGTTATGTATGCTCTCACGGTGATTGCTGAACGACGATAGGATTTTCGTTGTTCTCCGAAATCCAGAGCTCTTACGAGAATTTCTGTGGGTTAAAGGCAACAGGCCACTAGATTGACGATGCCGGAATCTCTCCACGAGAAGATAACGGTGTAGATCGCCAATACCAGCGCGATCAGCCCGAATTCAGCAAAAAAAAGCGCAAGAAATAGCTCTGCCGATCGAATTCTCCAACGACACACCTAACAACGTGGCAAGTATAAAAAGCCAACGGGCTGTTAACTCTCCCGCTCACCGGCGGAAGATGCGCGAGTGCCTGCGCTCGCAATAATGAAAATACAAGCTGATAATTTAGAAGATTTGCGAAATTGTCAATTAGGCGTCAGAATCATGTCGTTGTGTGGGCAGACCACGCACACCCCTTCAGCACCTCCAACGTGCAGAGTAATATCGTCTAATGTTCATTTCCACGTCGTTGAGATTCCAGATGTTCTTGTTCACGTCATCGTTGACATCGTTTGCTCTATTCTCTGCCCTTGTTGGCCCTTTTGAGATAATAGTTCGACCAACTTGATTGGGAAGAACCTCATACAATGACTTGCTTGCAAGCTTACGTTATATTTGTTTGCTATATCATGTTCTTATGTGTTCGGATGATATCAGTCAAGAACGTTAAGGTATACATCAAGCTTTCCCTCCAGAGCATCCAATGGTTCGCATGTTCATGTACATGCGACAACAAAGGATGACAGAAGGTATAGCAAAGGATGTCAGAGGAAACGTGAAGTAGAAAAACGATGATGTTATAATGTAGCATGTAATCGTATACATTAGAGAACATAAAGAACATTAGGGAAAAAATCAGGAGGAGAGCAAGGAAAGAGCGTTTATGCAAACGTACACAACAATCTTATAAGAGAGAAGTAGACACATAAATCGAAGAAATCAGAAGAAATAAAACTTACCTGACAAACAGACAGAACAGAACAGAAACGCGAAGATTTGAACGACTTTGAAATCAAGAGATCAAAAAAATATTACTGTACATAATGTAAGAGGTTACGCCGTATGTGTAGCCTACATACTCAACCACATATATGACTTTTAAATGACGATTTTGCAAGATTTGCACAAAATTTTTACAATTTTCCACATGACTTGTTTTTAGGAAGCTGACATGACTCGTAGGAAAATTCGATCGACAAATCCGTTTCTCACGCCGTTTTTCTGGACAATTAACAAGAATCAAATGTGATCGCGGTTACGATTGTGATCCATGCTCTTAGCCTCATCTTTTCGTGGAGAGAACCCTATACCGCCAACCACGTGATATGGTGCCTTCAATCACGGGGTTCCTTGATGCGGGCAACGCCACAAGTCCCCAAAGGATAAATTCTGAAGAATCACACGAATAGTTCATGGGACCTTATTACTATAGTCCTTGTTGGTCCCTAAGAAAAGTGCACAACAGGATATCGGTATCCATGGCGTGGCTCATTTTAGCACCCTACTCCTTTTTTACATATTTAGCTGACATTCTAACAAGTATATACGCAAACAGAAGAACTAATCAGTGGAATCCAGCGATTATTTAGCTCGATGGATTGTTTTCATGTGAAAAATCACCAGATTATACTCAAAGGTGCGATAAGAAGGAGCCGTACTCTCCTCAGGTGAAGGGGTCTCTACATAGCTCTTCGGATCCAGCCCAATTGATGAAAATCATTTCGCCAACCGTCCAAAAATGAAGGGGATCCTTTCGCTAACCGTCCTATAGTGAAGGGGGTCCTTTTGCCATGCGTCGAAAAGTGGAGGGGGTCGAAGCACCGTCTCCGACCATCGCATCTACATCTGATTATACTGTTGTACTGTCAAAATCTCGGATAGATTAAATTAATAAATTAATTAATAATTAATAAATGAATAATGAATAATTAAATTAAATTAAATCTCCATCTCATTGCAATTCATCTTTCTTCAAATTACCACCGACACATGTTGTTGACCCAACAAAAATGGATCATAGTAGTAGAGAAGAGATAAACATTTCCTACAAAAGTGCTACGATGGTGGTAGGTTGGTGTCCGTAAGTGAGATGGGAAGTTGTATACTTTCATCCGTGAAAGAAATAATGAAATAAGATAATGAAAATATAGCGCGGACAAAGTAAATAACAATAGTTGATAGAATTTTGTTCTGCATGGATATAGCTCTGCAAAAATGAGGTTATTAAAAAAAAGAAAAATATTAACCGAAGTTGAAAGGCTGTAGAATTTGCAAAAGTATCAGAATCTATGCATCAATCCCAAAAGAAAAGTAGAGAAAATGAGCATAGAATCGACAAATAGAAGAAATTAACAATTAAAAAAAAAACAAAGGATATGAAATTTGTGGAAGTTTGCGTAACTTTATTTTATTTATTTCTTCATTTCTCATTCAAATTACCGTAGTGCTAAAGAATCTTTGTCACAATGACAGTTTAAGCACAGTTTTTCTCTACAAAACACTGCGTTTGCATGACGAATCGAGTAATAGTTCGAAAAAGCTTCTGAGTTAGGGCGGAAAAAATGTGCTCTTGGCCTCAATGAGTCCAAAGTGAAGAGCACTCCTTACTGCATATGGATCAAAGGCAAAGTTGCAGCTCTTCAAGCAAAATCATCATCGTAGGGCACGATGATGCAGTAGATGGAATTTCTCCGGCGAATTCCACTGGACAAAAAGCATTAATTCTTATCTTTATTATTTAATCTATTTATCCCTTATATTCTTCATTTACTATTCTGTTTATTCTTTTTTCTTTCTATTATTCTTATTTCTTCTGAACCCAAAAATTAACCACAGTTTTCATTTCATGAAAAGCCGAACATGTTTCATGACACGGAGCTTCGTTGTAGTATCGAAAACTGTACATAGATTTTTCTTGTCTCGAAAAAAAAAGAAAAAGAAAAAGTTAAAATGTAATTTAGATTAGAAATTAACCTGTCACTCCATGGCAAAAATGGGGAATGTGTATCAAAAGTTATTTGCAGAAGGAAAATAAATAGCGTTGTTGTTAAGAAATTTCTGGTAATTGTTTGCCAAAAAAAATCGCAAACCATTGAAGGGACTAAAATAAAAAAAATATGACAATAAAACTAATGTGACTAATATTCAGACGAAGAAGATCCCTCACAACTGAACCAATTTCAAGCAGCAAAAAAGAACGTGAAGAACGTGCCAGTAAATCTTCCCGATCAGAACGATCACCGCAAACATCGCGAAGAATTGCAAAATCGCGAAGTGAACGAGAAGAGTCAACGAGAGAAAGCAGACCGAGTTCACCTAAAACATCCAAACGATCACCAACTACCAGCAGTAGAAAAAGATATCGAAAAAAACGATCACGCTCGAGAAGACGTGAAGTGCACAAATGTTCGTTGCATAGCCATAAATGTCCAGAAGACATTTCACACAAACAATTGACTGAAGCTGCTGCAAGAGATCGGCACCGTCGTGAAGAAATCACTATTAGACGAATGATCGAAGGGAATGGAATGACTGAGTGAGTTAGCAGCTGCAGTGTGTATCCATAGATCCATGAAGTTTTTAAACAGACAAATAAACACTAATATTTCTTCAGTATAGCACTTTGGAGAGCCATGAAGAGGCAAAGCGCTTATTCATCGATGCGAGGATTAGCACTGTATTTACAGGTAAGCTAATACGAAATCTACTGCGAGATTTCAAACCTCTACGGATTTCATCGATTTTTTTTTCTCTGAAACGAATTGATAGTTGAGCTGCTTCCACGCTCTGCTATAAGAGGTAACGACAGAGTATCAAAGACTGATGATTTCTGAGCTGATAGGTGGAATAAGGGTAGCATTGCGGTTGCCGAGGATATCATGAACATCAGAAATGAAGTCACACTCGTGGTTGTCGTTATCGCCTGATCGCAAAATTCCGTAATTATCCGCGTTTTCTCTAAATTTCGATGAAAATTCATATAACTCTGGATTTCGTGATCAAAAAGTTCGTAATGAACCAGTAAGCAGTAAGTCTCCAAAGCAGAACTTAGGCACAATGATGGAATTGGAAACGACTGAGGACTTCTGCAATCATTCGGACGACGGTCAAATAAGCTTCAGCTTCGCAATAATAAAATAACTTCAACTAGCGCAAAATGTGGAATTCTTTGGATTTACGGTATGGTTTTTCATGGATACCTTGGATAGAGCAGGGAAATAACGTGAAACACATTAGAAACCGATACCGGCGCATTAATTTCTGGTTCAAAATGCTCTTAACAATTTCTCATACGAAACTATAATTGTGACGTGAAATAGGCCACGAAATAGTAGAAAATTTCAACAAGAACAGAGATAATAAAGCAGTAACTTTTGAGTATTCCCCATGTTCGATTGTCCTTGAATCTTGGATCTTGAATGCTGTTAATAAAGAAAATTAATACCAACCTGTAGCCAAGATTAGTATTAATTTTTTCATTAACAGCTAACGTTTCATCATTATCGCCTTAGTCGGAGTCTGGAAAAATTAAGGCCATCAGGGATTTATCCTCTCAAGCGCCTCATCATTCTACAGAAAAAATTCAAACGATAGGTGAATTCAAAGAACAACACATCGGCTAGTGCTTACCTCATTTGCTAAATCTAGTAAAGTAACAGACCACCACACCACACACAACTATGAGTCACGAAGGTTTTTATTATGGACCTAATGGCCCGAGGCGATAACGCCGAAACCTAAGCTTTTAATAAAGAAAGATCCATACGAATCTCGGCTATATCTCAAGCAAATCAATCAAAAAATTCCCGGAACTTTTGTTCCTCATTTAAGTGCATATGCATATTGACATGTGGATTAATGGCATTAATGGCACAAAGCTTCTTTAATACCAGAGGAGATCTCAACTTTTATTTGTGTCAACTGACATTTGAGGTAAGCTATACAGTATTCAAAAATCATACAATCAAATTGAACCACTTTTATTTCAGTTGTTTCTCTATATGGTCGTACTATGCAACATCACAGCTCCGAGTCACTGTAAGCGTTATTATTTACAAAATGGAGCGAATGAGTTCACAATGTAAACAGCGTCATCCATCTGTACCTTCATGTCCGCTTAGAAGTGCATCCTAAAAAATACGACATGTCCCTCCTATGGTCTCCAAGCAATTTTGACGCGAGCACAAAAGTGTTAACTGATGCCGTACAAGTACCCATCACTGGATATATATACTTTATTTCCACTGGCATTCAATCCCGGAAGTGCTGGCTTTTTAAGACCTCTCTTCAGGAGTCCACATTAAAGTCATCATCCCACGAATCTGGCGTGGTATGGATTTTCGTTGGAGTATACCTATATCGGGTCGTAGATTATGAATACAGGAGTGGTTTCGCTCATCTCTCCCTGCATCACTATAAACAGACGGCTTCGGAATGCGGTACCTTACGACGTCCTCTATTGCAATGCGCCACCCTAGCGCCCCACCCCCGCCCGCGATTCGTCGAATGAAACGAATTCCCCATCAGGGCGTCCGAATCGATTTTCGACGAATCGCAGGCGGGGACGGGGCGGAAGAGTGGCGCGTTGCAATAGAGGACATCTTAGGGAACTGCATTCCGGAACCGTCTGTTTACAGTGATAGAGATGAGCGGAACCACTCCTGTATTCATAATCTACGACCCGATATAGGTACACTCCAACGAAAATCCATACCACGCCAGATTCGTGGGGTGATGTCTTTACGGGGCTTTTGTGTGGCATTTCGACGAACCCTTCACAAGTCCATGAGAAATTTAAATTTTCTTTGACCCACACTAACCATTATGTAGTGGTTTGCTATGTATAACTCAGATCGAACTCACGTTTCTTTTCAAAGCAAAACTCATCGTTCCATTAAAAATAAAAATCGATATTATTTCAGTCGTGCGTTTTGCTTGTATAGCTCTATTTGTCATCGCTGTTGGTGTCAATTTTTCTCATATACTCATAGTTGTTAGAACAGAAGGCTTATATTGGAAATGCGAGGAGGGGTGAGTTGTAAAACAAGAGGATTGGGAGACGTAACATTGAATTTCAAGCGACGTACGGGACGAACGAAAAAGATGGTCGAAAAAAAGTATTGAGAACCATGAAGAAACTGAGACCCAAAATCAATCTATATGTGTTACTGCAGAACAGAAAGAAACAATCTGCTCATTCATTTTTGAGCTCTTTTTAGAGGATAGAGGATTAAATGCTGCTGCCGTTGATCACAACATTTAAGATGTGCTCAACTTTAGGATGTGTCAACTTTTAGAATAGTTTCAAAGGTTACAATACTAAAGCATCTACCTAAAAGGGATCAAATGTTCAGCACAGTTAAGGCAGTCCCAGACCAGTTGCAGTGCAGCGGAATTTCTTATCACTGCGCTACATCCAAATAAAAAAATCTATTTTTTAAAAAATATGTATAGGGACAGAAAAAAACCCACTAAACATGACAAAGAATAAACAGTTTAGGATTTTGAAATTTTAGAAAATATAAGGCCTAGAAAAATAACTTTAAAAAATCCAAATCTAAATGTGTAAAAATATATGGAAAAAAAATGTATAGAATATAAGAAAACATTTATGAATAAATATAAAAGTATATGTATGTAAAATGTATCTAGATATAGGACGAAGTGTAATTTTTAAAACCCGATTTATAGCGTATGCAGGAACAAAAATATCGCGAAAATACCACAGTACCAAAATACGAAAACCAAGCTGATGCACAAACTTGATGGTTATGTATTTTAATAAGAGCTGCTGAGACTAAAATTTTGAATTTTTACCTTTTCGCACTATGACAGAAATATTTTAGATGCTCAAGTAAATCCTTGTAAATAAAAACAACTTTAACAAAAAAAAATTTCAGTGGAATTATCATGCAGCATTGTTTCTTTTTGTCGATACCAACACATTATCACACATTGTATACGGCAGCTTTTCTGCTGTTTGTTCATCTTGCTAATGCTCTCGTATGTGTGGTGGGTTTTTTTTCTTAAATTACATTTGAAAGAGATTTGAAATATGTAGTTGCGCAAAAAATGTTGCAGTTGGTAGAGCTTGGTCATAAAAAAAACCATATGCTCAGTTTTACCAGAAATACGTTGCGTTAGCATAGCGTTTCACATCTGGTATTCCCTAAGTGTTTATTTTATTGGTACAAAAAATCTGTTTCCTACGCAGTTATTTTTTACAAAATTCCCCTTGATGAGCAGTTATTTCCAATCTGTTTTACCTGTAAAGTAATAACCAATGTTATCCTTAATATATGATCTTTCCATAGCGACTGCGTACAAAATTCCCCTTGATGATCTATTTAAAATCTGGAAAGTTCCCTCCGGGCAACTAACATAAGCATACATTTTGAAGGGGTTCCTCGTTCATACATAGAGTATGCACGAGGAGCCCCTTCAAAATCTATGTTAAAAATTAAAAATTTAATTCCTTTAAAAAATCCCTCTAAAAATTTAGCAGTCCTGTAGGCGAAATGATCCGCGCATAGAAAAAAGTGGATAAGTAGGTAACAAAAACCTGCATTATACAACTTTTCTAACCAGCTACGTAATTGAAAATTTCAAATTTTTATGCTTTCAAAAAATTTTACAATTTTCTTATGCTCCAGGCTATAAGCATTTTTTACGATGGAAGTTTGGATTGGTATCTAGAACAAACGCCTGGTGCACCTCAATGGATCACAAATGAACCAGTGAGTATCGTGAATTCCTGAATTTTTAGAAAAATCACCCATGTAGAAACAACAATCAGTTCAGTCATTCAATTTTTTTTTGTAAATCTTAACGTGTGCCAGGAACACGTACAACTTTTGGTTTGCGTTTTCACGTACCTCGTACGAAAAATGAAACGCCGTTTTTCAGGACGATTAGGAGAGATGAGTGGGGCCACGCTCCTTCAATCCCTCCTAATCGTCTATACTCGTAATCTACGCCCCGAACCCTAGAGGGTATAGTCCACGCAGTGATCACTCTACAAACTCATCCTGTATTGTTTTACTCTTTGATTTGTACCCATCCAAAAGAATACGGTAAAAAATTTAATTTCTAAATCATGCGGCACTAATATGAGAACATTAAGCTGTTCCTTAGAAACTTCGAAAGCAGTGAAATCTACAAGAGTAATCCAAGTCTCCATACGATATCTGGATCTTTTTTACGGTTAAAATTCGCTACGTTCATTTAGGGCACAGTACTTCGTCTTAAGGAATAACTGCTTAACGCTATTAATACGATGCTAAGAGGAGTTTCAGAAGAAAAAATCAAGAGCTTTCTCTGAAATTTCAAATTAGATTCTCCCATTTATTGATGTCAAGTATTATAAGAAAGGTTGAATAAGAAAACTGCAAAAAAAATATGCACTAGCGCTAGCATATCTAATAGAAAGACAAAAGTATGTAGAAAAGGATATAATTGGTACTCTTAGAATTTATCAAATTCCTATACATCACATAAAGGGCGGCTGTGGCGCATTCGGTTAGAGGTCCGTTGCAGCCACATGGTCAAAGGTTCGAAACCGCCATAGTGGAGCGGATGTAGTATAGTCGGTTAGAGGTTCCGCTTCGTGCACGATCGATCGGTCGGAGGTTCGAATCCGCCCTAGTGCTCACCAAGCCCTTCATCCCTCCTGGATCGCTAAATTGGTGCCAGACTTGTTTGGGAGGATAAAAACACTGACTTGATCATCGGCTGGCCCCCGCAAGTCATTGTATAGGTCAACACGCGTTCCAAAACCTCAACGATTACGAATTCCAGTAAAACGCGTTGGCGCATCCCGAGCGGATTGATACGCCAGTGACTTTTTTACTTTTTATACATCACATAATGCGATAAAGGAATATAATTTAAGTACGTGTATTTTTATAGCTCCATCAACATGACCGTGTAGAAGAAGCGACTCGAAAAGCAAAAGAAACCAATCTGATAAGAAAACTTCGTGAACCTCTTAAAGTCTGCAAAGCAATCAGCAATTCATTCATAATTTTACCATCTTATTATTAACCTTCATTTTTTTTTTCTTTTTTCCAGATGACTGACTTTCCTCCAGGAACGATAATGAGAAGGGTACGTTTTCATTGTGATTCACAATAAAATATGATAGGATTGAGTAAGATCAGTCACTTTCAGGAACAGACCGAATATTCAGTTCGTACCACTACATTCGATCGTAAAGGCAAAATGAAGGTTGGCCCTGAACATGTGACAATGTCCAGATCGGTAAATAACAGGAGCTTATAAGGAGGAAAAAAAAAGAAATTAGGATTGATTCTATCTGCTTGTTACAGTACACTCTTAAAGCTCCCGGAAAGAGTCCCGCGACAGGACGGCGCCAATGGGTGATGCAACGGCCTGCGCCTGATGCAGGCATTTCTTATGTACCTGCCAAGGATGTGAAATCAACACCTGCTCCTAATATTAAATCGAGTTCTATACCCAAAGTTGTTCTTAAGGTCATTAGAATCTTTTTTTTTAATCTTTTTCTCTATTGATTTTTGGACGCACTGAACGAAAATTCTTTAAGTCTTCTGAGAAAGAAAAAACTCCTACTGGGAAAACACCACAAAACGTCGAAGTGAAGCCACCACGAGCAGCAGAAAGCAAGCCAACCGGAATACCGATCGAAGTTTCGTTTATATCGAGCTCAGAGAAACGAACTAGTGCTGGCAAGGAGCCCGAAATCCACGACGTTCCACCCTCTCTTGTGAGCAAGGTGAGAAGAAAAATTACAGGCATCACCCCATGAATCTGAGGTGGTGCGGATTTCAGGTGGAGAGTTCCTAAACGGGATCGTAGATTATGGTGAGGAGGGTGGTCCCGTCCATTTCCACCTAATTGCCGTAAAAAACGGCCCGGAAGATGCGGCGCGGCGCATGCACAAGGCTGGCGCGCTCCAATCGAACTCGTTGTAGAAAATAGCGCGCCGGAACGCTCGAAGTCCTATCTTCCGGCCCGTTGTTTATTATTCCCGCAATTAGGAAGAAATAGACGGAATCACCCTTCTCTGCATAATCGAGGACTCCGTATAGGCATAACCCTCCTGAGACCCGCACCACCACAGATTCGTGGGTGATGACTTTAATTTCGACAAAAATCTGACAATCTGAAAACAAAACTAGCTGCATTGTGAAGAATAATCTTATCCTTATTTCCAGATGCCTCCTTTGATCTCTCCATTGGTCATTTTAAGTAACAGAAATATGGTGGAGAAAAAGAGCGACTATATGTTTTAATTTAGAGATGATCGTGTATGTCTACGATATGTTGCTGAACCGTGTATCTCTCAGGGTGACTGTGCCTTTTTTTTTATCTTAAGAAAAATATATGAAAAACAACAATCAGAATGAGAGCTACAGAATGATCATGCAACATTTCGCGGTTTTTTTTCTGTCTTTTTAAATTGAGCTGCTTATCGATTATTTCCCCGCTAGTAGTTCCTGATCACCGAGGTGTTAAGCTTCCTATTGAAATATCCATCGACCGAATGGTAGTTTTCACCAAGCATAAATTCCTTCTTTGCATAAGTCTCAATGATCAGGTGGACTTCGAAACGAAAAATGCGATCGTTGTTTGTATTTCTCTGTCCATTTTTTCGAACTAATAAAGTTCTAACGTTGTTGAATATTTCGCAAACAAAAAGCCTTCCTGTGTGCCCTTAAAGGCAGCATACCACGAATCTGACGTTGTGAGGGAAACCAGTGGAAAAGGTAGAGATGGGGTTGTAGTAGGTGGGAACAAGGATCCGGTCCGGTCATTTCTCCTTAATCGTTGTAAAAAAAAACGTGGCGTGAAAGACAGCGTTTTCACGACGATTTTAGTTGCGACGCGGCACACCCCTGTACACGCGCCGCATCCAGCTGCGCAGCGGTCGGAAGCCACTGAGTTCTCCTCGACTGCCTATTCAAGTGAAACCAATGAATAGGTTGCGGAAGTTCCCTCCGCAGAACATATACATAGTGGAGCGTTCTAATGTTCCTCATAGGAACTAAATTGGTTCCCATGCCGTTTTTTTTAGGATGATTAGGGAGAGGTGATCCCCCAATCAACGATCTTATCTCTAACGTTTCCTGTGGATTCACTCACCACGCCAGATTCGTGGTATGCTGCCTTTAACATTAGCTTTGGCAAGGTGCCTTCGCCACGGACGCACTTCGACAAAAAAAAAGAATCGAAATCTCTGTTTCGAAAAAGAAAAAAATCCTGACGAGTGTATTTGACCTGAGGCAAAGGTCTTGAAGAATTAATGTGAGCAAAGTGGCAACATTTACCAAGAACAATCAAATCTATATTAGTGTACCACCGCTGTATGTAGTGTGAACGAATATTTTACATCAGGAATCGAGAAGTTTCAGTAAGCGTTGAGATCAATGCAGTTGGCAGTGAAAATATTAAAGGCATCATATCACAATTTTGGTTCCTTTTTTGTGGTGGGGAACCCACAGCGAAAGCGTAGAGATCGGATAACAAACTGCGGGACTCAGCGTGGTTCTACTCATTTTTCACTAATCGTCGTAGAAAATTGCGTGGAGGACGCCGTTTTTCTACGACGATTTCAGTTGCAAAGCATCATCCTTGCGGTCGGCATCCAAGTGCGATCGATTGAAGACCAGTAATGTCTTCTCACCATCCGATTCAACTAAACTAATGAACAGACTGCTGAGGGGACCAGAAGGATATGCAAAGGGGAGGTCAACGCACTTAAAGGCATCACTCCTTGAACCTGGGATGGTACGGGTTTCAGGTGGGTTATGCCTACACGGGGGTCGTAGATTGTGGGGAAGAGGGTGATTCCGTTCATCTCTCCCTGTATCTGTGTAAACGGACGACGCCGTAACTGTTTCTTACGACCGATTCTGTTGCAATCCGCAACCTTTGCGCCCCGCCTACGACTTGTCCGAATGGGTTTTCGACAAATCGCAGGCGGGGCGCAAAGGTTGCGGATTGCAACAGAAGCGGTCGTAAGAAACAGTTACGGCGTCGTCCGTTTACACAGATACAGGGAGAGGTGAACGGAATCACCCTCTTCCCCACAATCTACGACCCCGTATAGGCATTACCCGCATGAAACCCCGTTCCACCCCAGATTAGTGGGTGACGCCTTTAATTACACTGCGCACAGCCAGGAATTATTCAATGCTGGATAGTATCACAATTATCAGAATCTGAACACAAACATAAGATCAAAACAGATTTGTCTCACTTCTCTGCCAGCGTGATCACGTGCGGCTTATGTCAAAAAGGTATGCTCATCCCTTAAATATACTGCTGGACATACCGTATTCTCTTCAAGTAATCGATGCCGCATTTGCCTAGTAGTTAATTTAAACAAATTACATAATACCATAGGAATTTTAAGTGCACCCATTTTGTAAATAGCTTCATCCAAGAACTAGGATCTAAATAGTGATAGTTAAAAAAAAATAGTTATCGTCCCACAAGTACCTTCAAACTTGGCAGAAGGCTCCTTTGGTAACATAGAAAGCCTTTAGCTTGAGGAACTGATGGTAATGGGTCAGGATTAGTCGAAAAATAGATGAAGGAGTACCGCATCTCCGTCCAACTCCTCGATTTCCTGATATGTCTCCTATGCTACATGGGGTGGGCATTGTCGTTGAGGATGTACACTTTTCTCGAACACTTTCCACGAATTTCTGGAGGTGACCAGCGTAGATGACAGTAGCTAGTGCGCGTCCTTGCGAACGTAGAGCGCTATCCTCAAATTCTTGGAGCAGGACATCGCTATCATGGGACATGTTAAAGGCATCACCCCACGAATTTGAGGTGGTACGGATTTCCGGTGGAGTATTCGTATACGGGATAGTAGATTATGGAGAGATGGGTGATTCAGTCCATTTCTTCCTAATTGCCGTAAAAACGGTCCGGAAAATGCGGGGCGTGCACAAGGCTGGCGTGCTCCAGTCGAACTCGTTGTAGAAAACAGCGCACTGGAACGCTCGAAGCTGTATCTTCCGGGCCGTTTTTTACGGCAATTAGGAAGAAATGAACGGAATCACCACCTCTCCATAATCTATGATCCCGTATACGAATACTACCCACCTGTAATCTGTACCATCTCAGATTCGTGGAATGATGCCTTTAAGAGATCGTGTCACTCTCAAGCGAGTGGACCAGAGGTAGGCGATAGGAGTCGTAGTGCTGCCTTCGCCAAAGCGATGACAATGATTCTAACTGCTGTCGAGACTACAGTGCCGCAGAGCCATTCCTAAAAGGCTCCTAATGACCCAAGGCTAAAACTAACATTGCTTATTTAAGTCACAAGAGAGTGTCTTTATGTATATATCTTTTGTGAGAACAATGACTACTCAATTTCACTTCACATCTCTATGTGTTCGAAATTCTTCTTTTTTTTACAGGAAACGTCTCAATGTTTCCGATCTCTTCAAGTCGCTGGGTTGAGTTTTAGGCTGTTTATTTCGTTAAAAATATAAGATGGTTTCAATTTTTCAACAATTTCAATTCAATTTTCATTCAACATTCAATTCAATCAATTATAGTACTAGCCCTTTGCACTCCAATCTAGTCTGGCACAGCAGCAACTCCAACACTTTTTCGTTACAAATGCTACCCTAATCCTAAGCCACATATTTTTTAAGCAGTAAAATAAAATAATAATATAGTAAAATACAGCCATTGCAGTACTATCTCTAAGTTGTAAACACCACTACCAGCTAATTTTAATTTATAAAATTGCAACAAAATTTTTTATATTTTGAAATATCTCAAAGTATGACATTTTTAGAAGCAGTCACTCATATCCATTCGACGCATCTCAGGACCCAAAACTCGCTATTTGCGCGTCGTTTTTCCTTTTCTTATCTGCTTGAACATACAGTCTCTTTTCTTTACTTTTCCGTAATATGTGAAGTAAAAAAGTAACAATGCAGTGCATAAAACCGCAAAAACAAACAAATTTTATTATTTTTTATCTGAAAATGCTAAAGTAAGCTAAACAAACGTGTTGCCGCCACGGCGACAGTACACTTACAGTACATATTTTCAATGTCACCCAGGGACAACGAAGTGCAAAACGCTAGTAAAGTTTTTAAAGAAGCGATTATTCTTTTGAAAGGGTTTTCATCAGAAAACAAGTGACATTTTTCCATAAAACAAGGAGTTTTTTTTTTGATAAATACAACATTTCTAAATTTTAGATGTTGAATAAAATATAGATGGTGCACATAGTGTGGATACAAAATTCACGTATATGTTCAGTAAATTTAAGTGACCCTTTTTCTAAGAATTACTAAAAGAATTTCAAATTTATTTTCTATTTTATTTCCAACATTTTGTTTCTTAAACTATGTAATGAATGTCTTAAGGACGGTGGAATGACTTGTACGCTCGTGTAATTGCATTGAACTCACTAGTATTTTCATCAGGACAGTTACATTACTCCTTCAAGAGATCTTTGTCCTGGAAACGAAGCGAATTTGGGTAAGAGGCCAATCTGGCGTTTTTATCGTAATATAAAGAAGCCAGAACTCAAAATAAACCTTTTTCTATCGCTTCCTTCTCCTGGATAATTCATAATTCTTCAGATTTTATGACTGCGAAGGTAATCACTATACGCTATTAAAACAAAATGTCAGCCTTTTCCTTGAAACGGTATGTAGTTGAGGATTTACCTCAAACGTTTTGTGAAATATCAAAATTTTACTTTATTTTGTTTGTTTATAGCAATATGGTGAATCTGCAGCAAAATTCACAAAAGATGAATTTGTATTGTTCTCTGAAGGTGGTGAAGCAATTGGTCTTCTGCTCCTTATTGCGCTTTATAGGTTTGATGACACCTTTTTTTATTCAACTGAGTAGTTCACATGAAAAGAAGGGAATTATTGTACTGTAGTCCACAGTGAATTCACCATTCACGTACATATGGTATAATTCCAAGTTGATTAAGGAGAAAATTGTATTGATTTTGAGAATTAAGGTGGTATTGTCCAGAATAATTCACATGTTGGCTTCCAATTTACAGAAGAAAAATGTTTGCATTCTTTTTCGTTCCTACGAAAACGTTTCATACATGGAGACATTATCCGTGCCTGTTTACTGCAGTAGATATGGAATTACTTCTCAGCTAAGAATCGTTGAAAATAGAGATAAACTGATTCATTCGATCTTCTATACCCATTAACTAAATCCTTTCATTAACCCTGTACGTGGTCGGGTGTAGTCTAGCGGTTAGAGGTTCCGGTTCCTGGACGATCGGACGGATGTTCGAATCTGTCATTGTGCCCACCAAGCCCTTCGTCTCTCCCGCTTCGATAAATTGGTACCAGACTTATCTGGGAGGATAAAAACACTGACTGACACATCGTCTAGCCCCCGCAAGTCATTGTATAGGCCAGTTACACGTCCTTAAACCTCAAACGATTCTGAATTGAAGTGAACGTGGGGGCGCATCCCAAGCAGATTGATTAACGCCAGAAACTTTATCCTTTATACACACTTTAACCGCATATGGGAATTGACAAATCTTCGCAGAAAGTCCGCACCAAAGAGCAGTTGGACATAAATCACCACACTGGACAGACGATATTTCTTTGTTCCTTTTCAATTAAGTTCTACACTAACCACGCTTTGACGTCATGCTCACTTCAGCGGCCTACGCTTCCCCTACCCAGCCAGACCTCACATGGCCAGCTGATACTCTGCATCTTGGGTGCAATAAGAGCAAAAAATTAATAAGTTGTACTGGATCTATGTTTTCTTGTTGTGTCAACGAGGTACTAGTGAATCTTTACAGTGGTCTTTGACAATTTCGTTTTTATCAAAGGCCTGAAAATGGTTCGAGGTTTTTCCTGCTATGGGCATTCTATGAAACTCCTCCTCTCCTTGCCTAGCCTCTGTTAAGTATGCTACGTAAGAACTCCAAAAAATGAAAATAAACTGAACATTCCGAATGACAGCATTTCGAACGCGACCTGATTCGTAAGAGACTCTAAGAAAAGCACTGTATGTCGGGAATATTGCGTTTTTTTTTGTCCACATGGAAAGACTGGAGATCGCAATCATCTAACTAAATAGAATACCTAGTCTGCAACGCCATTTATATAGGAGAAACCGGAAAATGCTGATATTAGCTCACGAGAAGGGCACATTTACTGAAAAGGCATAGGAAATGCTCTGGATTTCAGTAAAGAATCCATCCATGAATAACAGAAAACGAATGCTTATCAATTACTAATGACTTTATGCCATTCGTAACACTTTGTGAACTCTAAGACTGCCCCACAAGCAGTTCCTCAACACTATCCAGACATTAATACTCAAGGATACTGTACAGTGTGTAGATGTCATTCGCCTTTGGTGACGAATTGTAAGGATGAGGTAGTTTACCAGACCTGGAGTTCTTGCGTGGTGTACCTGAACCCATATCGAGAATTGGCAAGGAGAGCGGAGGAATTTTCAGGTCTCTGATAAAGACGAAGTTGTGGAAACCTCAGGCAAGCAATAAAGTTTTACTAAAACCTCGTTGTCACAACAAGAAAACATAAAAATAGTTCACAATGCTAAGATTTCAAGAGAAGTGGACTTGGAGATTATCACTTACATTATTTTATTTCACAATTTAGCATTCTTTTGCAGGGAAATCTCTATAAATCGAGTTAAATCAATTTTAGGATGAGAACTCCACAAATACTATCCATAGGAGCTATGCTATACTCTATCTGTCCAGGAATGCACTTGACAAGGAGCAAATCTTTTGCCCGAGCATCAATATTCCTGTCAGGAGTTGCGAGTAGAGTGCGTCTTTTAAATTTCCAGTCTTACGAGAAAAGTCACAGTAAATTTTTTTCTGGTTCACCACGAATAGTCATAAAAAGCGGTATTATCACGAAAAAAAGTAAGTAAAGAATTTTGGAATTAAAGAAAAATCGAAAAAAAAAGAATTAAAAATTAAGGGAAAATTACCAGTAGATCACGTAGTTTTTTTTAAACGATGACAAGCAATGATTCCCTTTTCAAAATTCAACACTAACGAATTGCCTTCCCTTGAGTCAAACTTTCCTTGAGATTTCTTTCACAAAATAGTGTTTTTTTTTTCTTTGCCTAAAATTAGCATTGCAGATGCTGCGAATACCTACAATGGTTCATTGCATGGAAAGTCTACCTCGACATCTACGGGTCTACGCCTTACCAATCATGTTTGCCTCGGTATACATTATAACGAACAGTTCGACTAAAAAAAAAAAAGAAAAAACTTCGGGAAAATTCGGTAAAGGTGTTTCCAAGCGGATAACGCTACGTACATATGTGACGACCAGTAAAAAACCGACATTATTTCCATATGAAATTTAATTTGGAAAAAAACTACATGCAACATTACAAATAATAAATTGATAAATTAATAAAAATAAATAAATATATATTCAAAAAAATAAAAAAAAATTAAATATTCTTACGTACATAGTTTTGATTTGACGCCGATAAAATAAAGATCTTCATACAAAATCTGGCGAAATATTAAAACAATAATCATTGCTTCAAATTTTTTATTTTTGAATGATTTGTAAGGGAACTTACCAGTGGAAGTAATCAGAAATCCCGGTAATGTTGTATATTTGACGTATTCTAACTTTTATTTCAGATTTCATGAGATTTTTTCATTGTAGGGAGTTATCTTCAACCAATTTATAGTGCTCTTTTCGAAAAAGGTGCACTACTCGTTGTTTTGGACTCATGTGATGGTCGCTTCGTTTATTGTTATGACATGTTTTCTTCATGTGAAGTAAGTATTTCGAATTAGTGGTCCTCCTAACTATATCAATCGAAATAGAATTACAGAAATCGCACAAAGAGGTGGATTAGAGGGTAAGAGGGGAATCTTTCATTGCTCAAGGGTTTTTACCAGGCACAGATTGCTAACAAATCTTGGAAATTTTGCGCTTGGTGAACAGATGTTAGTTAGGATCAAGAAAAACTAAGAACACAAGTAAAATTCCTAAATTCGCGATAGAAAGTGGATTCAGACGCACATTTAGAATCCTAGAACAGCCAAGCGAATCCTGAGAAATGGCTAAAACACATGCTATTTTTGCTATTTGCTTTTTGCTATTGCTATTTGTGAGCTACGCACCTTCAGTTTTCACTTCTTTTTTTTAGCAGTCCACGAATATTCAATACTTGATTCCGAATTTTTCTCATGAATATTAGTAGGCATCCAGAAAATCGTTGAATAAACACCCAAAACATTTATTAAGGTTTGCACCACCTAGTATTATGCACACTTTGTTGCATGCAGATTCAAATCTACTCAAGAATGAACTCGAAAAATGGGTTCCTGAAGGTCTGAAATTCAGTTTCAGATCAAATTACTACTAGAAAAAATCGGAAAGTCTTCCGTTTCAGGCCAATTGATTAATATAGACTCATTGATCGATCATATTCTCTACAGAGGACCTGTATTTACTTCACAAATGCGTGCGCTTACGAATCTTCTTGCATTTGGACCACTTGTTCGAAAAGCGGTTATTTGCGCTTTTTTGCTGTATGTTATCCTTGTTTCTGATGTTTATGCTTCCGGTACAGAAACTTAAAACAACAATTGGCTCCGGTTTTTTTCCCCTATTCAGGCCGCTAGGAATGTTGATCTTCTCGTCGGCTACTGCCTACCTCGATGATCGCCTCAATTTCGGAATATATGAGACTGATTTCATATCGAATGTGCTAAGTATCCTCGGATTGATATTGACAGTGTATCTCTGCACTAGGTGACTGTTTCATGTACAATCTTTCCTAAATGTGAACGGGACAGTCATGAGAGATAATGAGAGGAGAGGGAAGCAGCCAAAACAAAAAGGGTTTGAGGAGTGCATGAGTAGAAATTTTTACAAGAGAATCAGCAACGATTAGGTCAGGGAGGTAGTTTGGAGTTTGGAGCCAGCAGAGTTCAGAGCCTCGCGGACGAGTGGTTCGACGGTCCTGCGGTTTTCGTGGTTACCGAGCGAACTGTTGTGAATACGGATTTGATGATAAATTGATTATGTGATTACGGATTTCAGGTGGAGTATTCGTATACGAAATAGTAGAATATGGAGAGGTGGGTGATTCCGTCCATTTCTTCCTAATTCCCGTAAAAAACGGCCCGGAAGATGCGGCGCGGGCAAAAGGTTGGCGCGCTCCAATCGAACTCCTTGTAGAAAATCGCGCGCCAGAACGCTCGAAGCCGTATCTTCCTGGCCGTTTTTTTACGGCAATTAGGAAAAAATGGACGGAATCACCTCCTCTCCTTAATTTACGATCCCGTATACGAATACTCCACCGGAAATCCGTACCACCTCAGATTCGTGGGGTGATGCCTTTAACCGAGCGCCCGCGTGGATCTGAACACTGCAGGCAGCCTTAGTTCGGTATCCATAACACAGCTTACGTCATAGATAGCCCCCAAAGAAAGGATCTAAAGGATCCTACCTCCAGTAGTTAAAACTTCAAAATCATTAATAAATGTTGATCGTTTCGGGAACCTCAGCTACTTCTATTTCCAGGTATGAACGTCGTTTCACAATGGCTATCATGCTTGCACTGGCTATCGTTAGCCAAGTTGTACTGCTTAACATACGATTAGAGGTCTACAATGCTTGTATGAAAACGAACATCCCTCAAGGTAGAATTTCCATCAGCGGATTTTTTTTTGGAGAAACCTCCTTAATTAATTAAGCTTATCGCATGACTATTGCTAAATTTGCTTATGTATGCGCTATGATGTCGTCCATTGTCGTGTTTATGGTTCCTCGAATGGTAAGTGCAATTTTTTTTTGGGTATAATATCTCCGTATAAGTAATATGATCCTTAAAACTGAACTAAAATAAGGGAAAAATGGGAGGAACGAAAAGAAATGAAAAAAAAGCATCATTCACGTAAATGTGCTGCCCACTCTCACTCTTTTCCTGAACGGAGTTTACTGTGTATTAGCTGTACAAAATAATAAAGTTAAAAATCAATCGGTATTCGGTTCACAATTAGGAGCAGAACAAAAAAAAAACGGTAAATTAAGGATAGAAACCTAGTTAGTATCGCCGAAAATCGTAAAAGAAACTCAGTCATCCTTCATCGCTCTTTCATCCGAGGCAATCCTTTACTTAGTACTGAGTTATCCTACTTGTTGTATAGGAATGCTCCCGCATTAAAACGCATCACCCTACGAATCTCGGCTGCTGCGGGTTTCAGGTGGGTTATACCTATACGGGGTCGTGGATTATAGGGGGGAGGATGATTCCGTCCATTTCTTCCTAACTGCCCTTATCCCAATATTCTATGACCCCGTTGAGGCATAAACCACCTAAAACCCGCACCACCCCAGATTTGTGGTGTGATGCCTTTAAACCAGCCATTAACCAGGAAATCCTTGTAAAAACCATATGAACTAACTTGAAAATTTATCTCCTTGTCGATGAAAATGGTTCGATTTGGCGATGAAGTAATTCTTCTTAGGAAATGAAGTCCACAGTTCAAGTAAAGGCATAGTTGGCTTAAAAAGAATCCTGAAAAGAAACCCTGCATCACATTCAAGAGAGTGTAACTGTAGGAGAGGTGATGAAATGACATTGATAAGGAAAGAGAGGGAAATGAGTAACAAACGAATTGCATACAGTAATTTGGCAGCTCAACTTGTTTTAGGTATATAAAATTCCGCTAGAAAAGATCAGAGGGGTGGAGAGGGGGGAGAGATGGGGAATCTACGAAACATTTTTATTCTTACTCTCTTCAGCTGATGCTAGTATGTTCCCTACGGGGAAATTTCAAACAACTACCATTTACATTTTTTCGTAGTAGAGAATTTAATGTGTAGCTAAGATGGTGTGATAGTATAATCGATAACATCCTAGAACGGTTCGCGATCAAATTAATTCCTCTCTGGTTACGCCAAAAAATCAGCTTATGCCCCATCAAGATGAAGAATTTCTACAAGCTTTGCCTTTAAATTTTTTTAAGTTCATTCAATTCAATCCACATTAGGTATTGATGGAACATGTCCCAACATCACTTCGTACAATTGTCCCACTTGCATTTCTTGTGGCAACTTTCGTTTCTCTGTGCCGTACTGGCGTTCAATTTATGGCTACGGTACGTTCTCTTTTTTTGCGTCAACATAATTCAGCATCGTTATTTCTGAACGGGCAAATTTTCAGCGCTTACCAGACGCTTACCCAAATGCAACCCTAATATATTCCCTAGGATATACTCTATTTGTCGCTCCTTTCGCACTGCTAATCGATAACTCCACTCATCTTCCTATAAACACAGCAGAAATCGCAGCATATACGTAAGAGGGTTTTTTTAAGTCTATACGACATGTTGTGAAAGGAAATTTTTCAGGCCACCACGGAAAGAGTTCCCGCAGAACATAGAGCCCAGCGATATCCCCTCAGAGCACTTCTCAGTGCGAATGATGCTTCAAGCCTGTGCAGCTGCGGAGGAAACAAAAATGAATGCACGAACCGTGGAGAGTTCACCGGTTACTGATCGGAGTCGGAGTACCTGACAAGAAAATTTATAGAAATCTTCCTTATAGCGTTAACATTACTGGAAATCTTACCTTAAGATTTTTAATTTTCTTATATATTAAATGAATATTTGCTCGTGGGAAGTCTTTATCACGAACCCTCTGTTTGCGAATTAAGTGACGAAAATGAAAATCGTTGCGGGATCACTCCGAAGCGTGGTATCGCATGGGTCCCAAAAATATTATCCGGCTAAAGCACGTGTGGTAGCAGCTAAGAAATGGGTAGACGTAGCTACGTATCAATCCCAGGATGGTCAGGCGAACAAAACGATGGGCTAAGCTGATGTGGCTTAAATGTGAAATACTAAAGGCAAAAAATAAATTGGATAAAGTTCGTGGAGTTGGAAAATCCGATTTTGGGTGCGCCACCACGTTCACTTCAATTCAGAATCGTTTGAGGTTGACGAACCCGTAACTAGCCTTAAAAATGACTTAATGGCGAGCCGATGATTTTTATCATCTTTATCTTAGGTTTTTATCCTCGCGTACAGGTCTGTTACCAATTAATCAACCCCAGAGGAAGGAAGGGATTGGTTGACATCAGGGTGGTTTTGAACCATCGACGGACCGCACAGCTACAGCGAAACCCCATAACGACTGCGCTACTTCCGCCCCCGAAATGTAAAGCCACGACATTCTTTGCGCCCTAAACTGTAAAATAACCTTGTTTTTGACGTTCAACGCAAAAACTGCGAGATTTTGGAGTTCGTTCAAAGAAAAGATTTCTTCTCTGGGGGAAAAAATCTAAAAGTGTGGTTTACCTTTGTCTGAAGCGCTGTCCAGTGCATCCAACATAATTATACTTTTTGGAACATACTGCTCCAAAAACGACTAGAATTATGCAATTCTTATTTATTTATTTATTGAAAACACCTGCAGGTGTGCCATAAAACAAAAAAAAAACAAAATGGAACAGAGTTCACTAGAATTCCGCCTGAATTCTACACAACAAAACTGGCCCTTCAAAACATGAGGAGTGGTGGATTGGCAGATCTTCTAGCAAATATTTGACTACTTTGACCAAAATTTGAAAAAATAAGCTCCTCAGTAAACAATGACTTCGAATGCACAATGACAGACGCAACGCAACTGCTTCGCGTGTCATATTGCTCGAGCTCTGTCTCTCTGATGCACCGCTCGTTAGCGCAAATTCCTGTCAAATTTGCTGTGCAAGGAGAGAAAAAAAGAGAAAAAATAGATAAGCTGAGATGACCGTGATGATCTTCAAACACAATATGAATCATAACAGACTGTTTAAATCTCAGAGCACTCAATTAACACGTCCATTTATGTACGCCTGAATTTATCAAGTTGAATCACGGTAATTTCAGCTCTGTCATGTTAGCGGCTAAGCGGTCGCAGCTTACAAATTTGTTCATTTCCTTCCGGTGTGGCAAACGGTGAGTTCTTTTGAATCATCTAGTGACCTACCATGGTCAATAATAAGATTAAAATTTTCTTCTCTAGAATGTTCTAAATGAGTTATACATGTAGCCGAGGTAATAGTAAAGTTCTTTACTACTGCCTAAGCTTGTAGAAGGACATTTTATGAAAAATAGCCAAAAAAAAATTGTGGTTATTAATACTAATGCAATCCGTTCAGAAAAACGTTGACGTTTCACAGAGATCAGTGCAGAAAGACGTTTTACTAGCTAGGATTGGACAAAGAACACGACAACGATCTTTAAGAGGAAAAATGCCGTTGTGCTCTCTGCTCCTCTCTCAGTATTTAGTGTCGGAGAATAAATATTCGGATAAGCTGGCTGGTGAGTTCACAGTTAAATGTTTTTGGTTTTGCCTATGTCTGACGACGTTCAATGAAGTTGAAAATCTTTCTTTTTGAGCAAAATAGGAAGCCGTAGCCTCTTCCCACCTCAGTAAACTTTTAAATATTCAAAATTTGAGCAAGATGAGCATTTTCCATGATCGCATATCCTGATATACGTAGGTGTTGTTGGATCGCATTCTTCAACGCAAATCGAAGCAGTTTCAACGTCAAGCCAGCATCGTCTGGTCGATGGTGGGCTGACAGTACTTGGTCAGTCACAGCTAAGTAATCAGGCAAAAAAAATTATGAATTCATTAATTTTTGAGCGTACATTCAGGTCCATCAAGCCTTCTAAGCGGATTCCCAACATCTCTAACAGCGTCAGAACATTCTTGCAACACCGACTTCACTCTTAAGGTTTGTACTATCGTTACGTAATGAGTAACTGAGGCAAAAGTCCACTTTCTACCTTTTGTTTTAGAACATCTCAAAGACAGCAGCTCCAAAAAACTTTATCGCTTCACAGCCTATTAAACTGGTAAATTTATAATGTTTTATGTTTTTTTTTCATTCATTAATCACTATTTTGAATATGTGTTGAAAAAAACAGTCCTCTAGCACTGTATTTAAATTTAGAACTTTGATGTAAATCGAGGTGAATTGCCAAAATCCAGTATTGGTGTACCTATTATTCCTAAAACATGTCCTACATCACTACTATTTGATGCTCCATTCCCGTCCATCCAGAACATAGTGGCCACTGTGGATTTAGGTACGTCATTACCAAGAGTTTATTGAATAGATAAGATTTTCTAGCTAAAGGGAAAAGGTTGGGATGTTGCGAAAATCTAATAAAATTTGAACTTGAATCTAATAAAATTTAATAAAATTTGAATTTGAAAGCTTCTATTTCACCCACTTTTGATTTACTAGTTTTACCACTATTTTTGATCATTTCCTTTCATTATTCATTTAGTTTGCTGCTTTGCTCGTTCACACTGTCTTTGTTTTTTTTTTTTGTCTTTGTTTTTGTTGTGGCGATCCTGCGACGAAAATCTTTCAAACAACCACCACAATCGATTAAGCTATAACTAAAAATCTGTATAGGACCGCCACAAACCATTGTAACTGTAAAATGTTAGAATTCTTTGTCAAGACTAAAATGCAGAAATTTTCTTAATTTAAAGAGGTATTTTGTATTTATTTTGTAATTTCTCGCATCCAGGACAACGGATCGATCTTAAGAAATTGACGTTACACTCGAGAAACACCGAATATAATCCGAAAAGATTCTCGGCGGCTATTATGCGAATACGAGAGCCACGTACTACTGCACTGATTTTTTCATCGGGAAAAATGGTCACCACCGGTGCGAAATCTGAGGATGCTAGTCGGTTAGGGTTTTGTGACAATTTCACTACATATCCACTAAACAATGCTTCCCAAATGAGTGTTATGCTTTGATTTGAGGAATGGAAATTATTTCATCCTATATAATAATTTCATATTGCAGACAAGCCTCACGAAAATTTGCTCGAATCGTTCAAAAAGTCGGATTTAATGTTAAATTTGCGGACTTCAAGGTATGTATGAGCTTTTTTTTCGGTCAGAAAAAAAAACAAAAGAATCCTTGATAAATCGACACAGAAAGGTTTTCAGGGATTAAATTGCAACCACACAGTATATTTTACCACTTATCTCTTCTGTTTATCATAGTAACGAGATCCAAAACAAACGTTACCTCATTTTTCTTCTCACCCAGAAGCCTTTTGTATTTCTGCTTGCAAAAAAGCATTGCTTTCCTTCGCAAAAAAAATGAAAAATACTTATTTGTTCTGTTATTTCAAACCTAAGCTGGTAAGATTTAGGTCCAAAACGTTGTCGGATCGTGTGATGTGCGATTCTCCATTCAATTGGAAGGTCTGTGTATTATGCATGCTCAATTCAGTACCTATGAGCCAGAATTATTCCCTGGCTTAATCTATCGGATGGTGCACCCAAGGGTGGTGTTACTCATCTTTGTATCCGGCAAGGTTTGCCTTCCATAAATATTTGGTTAGTTTTGAATATGCTAACGTGAAATTCTTTTTGTAGGTGGTCATAACGGGAGCACGAAATCAAGACGACATCGATTTGGCCTTCAAGCATATTTATCCGATTCTTAGACGGTTTAAAAAGTAGTATCATGTGATTTCTGTTTCCACTATAGTCATATTGCAATTGCAAGGACATTTTAATTAGGATTTCGTGGTCGTCATTAATCTTAACTGTCACTCTTGCTTACAAGCTCATAGCTGTCGTCAATGTAATCTCTCTCGTCATCTGAATTTTCCATCAGAATGCTATGTTTGGTAACGTATACTAGAATTCCAATTTCAAGAATTACTTTGAAAAGATCCAACGAATGTGTTTAAATTATATTGTTTCTTCGCAGCACTATGTGCTAATTTTTCCATGTTTCCAAACACCAGCTAATCACACTAACGGTGCAATCGAATCACAATTAGTAATGATGTTCTGATCCATCGATTAAAGGCACGAGAGTATCACGAAACTGACGTGGTGCGTAAAATCCATAGAGTTCAGGCTGTAAATTACAGAACTCAAGCTCCGCTTCCCTCGGCTGCATGTTCGATGGTTTTACTTGAATAGGCTCTCTAGGAAATCTAATTGGTTCTTCATTTTTCGCACGTGGATGCTTCGCGTGCTTAAGGGCGTTATACGTTGCAACGGATATCGTAGGAGTGGCGTTTGTTCCTACGAGGTATGTTAGGATACGTCCCTTTATACATGCACCGGTCCCCTCAACAATCTATCCATTGTTTTTACTTGAATAGGTTGATGAAGAAACATCGTTGATCTCTGACCGCTCGCTGGCGGCGATGCAGCGCGTGCGCAATGGTGGTACGTCCCAACTTACCTCGTAGGAAAGTACGCCGTCTCTCATGCCGTTTTTGACGCGAAAACGCCCCTAGATAACTGCTGTTTTAGTTCTTACAGGGCCGATAAAATGACACAAAACTTGTCGGAAAGGATAAAAACACTGGTCCCTGCTGTTTCATTGTAGATGTTGCATACACGTTTATAATAAGTGCAATTCTGAATTGAAGGCAAAAGCGTTGACGCAACCCAGAAGCATCGATGAATGAATGACAAACACTTTTCACACGTTGCTCTATTGATAAGTTTTCTTTTTTCAAAGGATAATTTATAGAATATTAAGTATAGCACATATTTTTGTTCATTTCTGCAATATTTGAGGACTCGCAGGGAAGTTTCATCCTTTCTTCCGAAATCGTAAAAAAAAAAAAATGTGGAGGTGCAGTTAATCGAACTCGTTGTAGAAAGTAGCGCGCCGGAGCGCTCGCAGCCGTTAAACTGCTCAGCAATGTTCCCATTCGTTCACTGAGGAGTCGCAGGGACCAGTGACCTCTGTTCGTTCGAAGGTGAACGAGAAGGTAAACCATATTTCCATTTGAGGTGATTCGTAGAGGAATCAGAGGGTAGAAGGTCTTCCTTTTGTACGTTTTCTATCGCTAACCGTAACTTTGTCGCTCATGGCACTTCTTCGAAGACTGTCTTTAAATCCTCACGTGTCTGCCAACCTGATTTTGCTACCTCAGCAGAGTATCTTTAATCTTGGATCGTTGGTGTAGACTATGTAGAACTCCTCTCTTTCAGTTCGCTGAGACACGGGATAGTCCTAGGTCAGAACAGGAAGGTGTTCTTCTCGGTGTACACCCTCTTTCCGTTTGTAAGGGTCTCAAACTGTCCATTTCTTTTGCACAACTGTTAACTCAGACCGTTCATCATACTGATTTCTCGATGTAGACGTAGATAATTGTAGCATTTAGACATATTTGTCCCATTGAAGGTGAATAGGAAATCAAAAACATGTTCTTCCATGAATATTCATTAATATTTTCATATCTTCCAGGAATATTAAATAATATATTAAATAATAATAATGTGAATATTTAGAAACAAAGATACTCTTTCAAATTTGAAGGCAACATGAAGAGAAATTTCCCATTCTGCAGTGATTCGTTAGATTCTTTTGAACTTTTGGTTCTGCTGTTCAATTTTACAAGCCCCAGCACTTGCAAAATCTGCTACTGCTGTTGGAAAGGGCAAACGTATGTGAATCACCAGACCATGATCAAATTTCTTGCTTCCTATGCGTGAAATGTTGGGAATCTGAAGGATTGTGTAATGTGTACAAGAGTGCAGCTGTCGATCGAGGCACCATTAGCACTGATGACGTGCTATAAGTCCGAAGAGGATTCCGTGCATCCTATGGCGTAGTGAAAATTGCCTAACTAGGAATAAAAATAGTTTCGAAAGAGAACATACGTCGATCCAGAGAGCCAGGAAATAAGAGTTCTTCAAAAAAAAAACAGTGAATCTGATAGCTGTAGCAAAGCAATCCATATTTTGAACAGCTGTATGTTCCACACTCTCAAAAAAGTTGTGATGTGAAAACATTTGAAAATCCTTGTAAAATTACGTGTTGCGTTATAACGGCGAGCAATGAAGAAAAGATGTCAGCGATTGGTTTTAAAGAGAAAAACGTGGAACAGCGACGTTGCCGGGAAATGATCCAAAAGACAGGTGATTCTGCTATGCTACGTCACCCTACAAACAGTTGGTGACTGCTTTACAAATCGACACTTGCTTTAGAAAACACGAATATTTTTTAACAATAAAAATATGACAGAATATCTTGAACAGTCAGCTCCTCATCACAGTTTCCTTTCGCAGTAAATGAGTTCTGATTAGTGGTGGTATGAGACGCGGGCACAGCTTCATGCATGAGCAATTACAGGCCAAATAACCAATATTGGGAAGTTACGAGGCGCATGGGAGCATTTCCCTGGCATTCCATTATTCTATTGAAGCGATGGATTCAAGCCAAAATAAGGATCAACTACAACCGTCAATCTACTGTTTCAATTATACCTACTACATTTTGAATTCTTTTATTGTTCCAACAATTATTGGATCGATTCGTTTCCACATTCAAAATAACAGAATATCATGCGGGATTTTCTTCAACTTGTACTTTTTTTTGATGGAGATCCAATCTAGTCTCGCTCAAAGAACTTACAATACCCTACTATGTTGTGCTTTTTCACGAACATCAGCAGCAGCAACTTACACAGAGCTTAACTAATCATATTCCATTGTTGGATCTTTACAATGAATCTCATTAGAAGACAAAAGACAAGAAGACGCGTCACATTTTTCCATGCTACTTCATTCGTTGAAACAGCTCTCACCTCTTCATACCATTCAACACTTACGTATACGTAGTTCAACAAAGTAGTACGGTCTCAAAAAAAAAAAAGAAAAAAACTCACCAATTCGTAGTTGGCCTTCCTATTCGTTCTTAGTGGTATGTCACAAGATTGAAATCGTTTATAGTTTGTTTGCGGAGTTCTGTTCCCTGCAAATTCTCAGTTTTAATAAGTTTTCAAATCGATGGGTTACATGAGACTTTGAGTAAGGTGTGCATGACTCATCCAGAGTCTTTTCACTTGAGATATGCGTTGAAAGCCCACTCTATTTCTAATGATCTAGTGATTGCTGTTCAGAAACTTGTTTCAGACCATATGATTTCGCTACTACTACTTTTCTATCTTCCCATCGTTTCTTCCTCCTCACATTTCCGGCAATGTCTCTATTCAACGGATCCAAGTTTGGTTCCAGTTGAGGAACAGGTAAGCACTTGTTCTACTGTTATTGTAACTTTAAGGATGCAAAGCGATGCGTGAGGTATGGCCGGGTCCAGACAAAGTTCGGTGCAATTGCGTACGCGGCTGCATTCGAAACAGCGCAGTGGACCTAGCGGCTCCAGTCAAGTTGGGACCCTCATTAGCTGCACCCATGACTGCAGCCCGAGTTAAGCTAGCGGTGGTTCCACCAGGATCCTAACAGTTTGCTACAAAGGGCTGCTTCGAGTGCAGCCGCCTGCGCAACTGCACTGTGCTTCAGGTCATTTTGATCCGTCCACATAAACGTCTGTCTATTAAAAGCAAAAAAGACAAAGTTGCTGGCGTTTCAACCCTCTTGGGATGTGCCAACGCGTTTTTACTGCAGTTCGTAATCGTTGAGGTTTTGGAACGTGTGTTGGCCTCTACAATGACTTGCGGGGGCCAAACGATGATCAAGTGAGTGCTTTTATCCTCCAACGCAACTTTACTACTAATTTATCAACCTTGGAGGGATGAAAGGATTGATTGGCGCTAGGGCGGTTTGGAACCATCGACCGTCCGCCCATAGAGGACTTCTAACCGACTGCGGTACACCCGCCCTAACTTGTGCCTATTATACAGTTTAAAAGGGACATTCGCTTCTATTCCTATCATATTCTTGACAGAAATAAGGATTTAGTTGTTTAACTCACAATCCGTCCACCACTGAGTTCGAATTCCAGCATCATGCTTGTCATAAATGAATTATGTCACTCCCAGTTAAAATAATGCTACAAATAACCAGAAAATTCAGGAAAAGACGAAAATTCTATCGCTTTCAGCTTTATCTCTGCTCTGGATTAGGCTATGCTAGTTTGTTGCTTTGCTTAGCCGATGTTCTGGAAACGAATCGCCATCTCCTGGGCGACATTTTGGTAAGTTTAATGGTATTTAAACGAACATCAAAATTTTTATCAGTCCGTCTTATTTATAGGAAAATAATTCAGGAAGAGAGCCACAAGGTATCGAGAATAATTGAGTGCCTCCGCGACTAGTGCACGACCGTAAACATGTTAAACGAATAAAGGAATTTTAAGAAATACCTGGCACAAGGGTGAAGAATAAAATCCATCTTCTCTTTTTCGTTCACTATTCTTTGTTAGACACATCTAAATTTGATTTTTTTTTTACAATTACATTATCACTTACAAAGGAATTTCGTAAAAACTTTTGAAAAAAAAAGATAATAAAGGTCAAGGTCTGAAATAAATGTGGAGAATGCGACAAAATGAGAACTGAACGAGTTCTACTGACAAACGCTGTTCTACTCCTCCAAAATCCCTATTTTTATTGATACAAAACAATGCTAATTTTTAGTAGCACACATTCCGTCACCCCTATCATTGCAAAAACATTACATTACTGTAGTTATAAGCATCTTATTTTTTTTTTGGAGCGCGTGCTTATTCGTTGGTTCGTTCACAAGAATTCGTTGACATGTGCTTCAGAAAAAAAACTAAAATAAGCTTAACATCGTTTAGTTTGAACAATGACTCCTTTCGAATATGGACCGGGCGAACTCAATCTTCAATAATAAAACCTTAAATTCGCCAATAAAAAGGGATCTATTTCAAACAATTTTAATAAATTATATGACTAAGGTTCTTACCTTAACAAAGCAACATTATTAAAGTAAAAAAAAAACTATTACAATGCAAGATTCGGTAGTTTGCGTTATCGTACAGGCCCACACCCAAAAGATGGGTGGTGCACAAGGATAAGAATTTTTCTTTAAAAAAAATATGTAGTGATAGAAACATCGAACGAAAAACTGCTAGTAATAATTCCAAAAACATAATTGGGAACAAAACTAAGTGCTATATACTTAGTTTTCTTTTAGGGACTCTTATTTTTCCTATTTCTAGGCTATTTCAACAAAATAGGAGGGCTTATAGCGCCGAATGTACATAACACCTAATCGCAAAACACCTGAGAGAGTGCGGAAAGCATCGACGAAAGAAAAAAGAATTCTTCACGAATAATATAAAGGACGCAGAAATGGAAAAAGAAAGAAATACGTATGCATAACGATTATTTCGTGCTAATAACTGTTAACGAATGAATTCTTTGAAATCGGTAAAGAAAATGAAATAAAAAATAGAAAAGAAAAAAGTAGAAGAAGAAAATAACAGGGCCGAAATAGTGTCAAATTTTATGGTTTCCGTAATTGGTTCTCTTGAGGACTATGGAAGCGGTGACTTATTTGATTTGAGTATGAAAAATAAGTGTCAAATATAGCATGACGAGATGGCGATTAGGTATCAGGTGTGAGGTTTTACTGATGTGGTTTCTTCTAAGCGTGACGTTGGTGTTGGAAGCTAATGATGATGTTAGTTTTATAAAACTTTAAAATTGCAATGATGATTATCTGTAAATATATGAAGAAAAAGAGTGACTGTAGTGCAGTCGGCAAGAATTCCACTGCGATCGCGCCGCACGGTCGCTGGTTCGAAACCGCACTAGTGCCAACCGTGCCTTCCATCCCTAGTGGATGGGGGGAGTCAATAAATTGGTACCAAACTTGTCTGGGTGGATAAAAACACTTTCTTAACCATCGGCTGGCCCCCGCAATCAATGTATAGGCCAATACGCGTTCCATAACTCCAACGATAACGAATTCCAGTAAAACGCGTTGGCGCATCCCAAGTGGATTGATTGATCGCCAGTGAATTTATCGTTTATCCATTGTAAGAAGAAAAAAACAAAGGAAGAAAAACATCAGGAAGAAATCGAGCAATGAACCACCAAAATCCAAAACAAAAAACAGGTAAGTAGTGCTGCTTCTCGGTAAAATGAATTTCAACACGATTTTACTTTTATCGCTTTATTACAAATTGATGCCAAAGAGTTCCACTGCAGATCGCTGAGCCCAGAAAACATGCACTCCTAAGGATTGAAACTCGCAAATAGTTGGACATCTTCATTCTTACTACATATTCTTTGGCGAAGACCGAGATTTGTTGTTCTTTCACTGAAGAATCAAAAAACAAGAATGTTACGTCTCTTATCAGTCATATATGACAAGAACGAAACAGTCAGTTGAAAAAGGAAAAACAATCGCGCTTAAAGTTGAAATTGTCACGTACTTTAAAGGGGATAAAAGTCACAAATACCCACCCAATACAGTAAGAACATGTAAACAGCATCTTTGGAAGGTCCCAGCGCCACAAGCGAACCGTACACATGGAGAGTAGAACTGGATTCCTCCTATAACTTGCAAACAGGTTGACAGGGAAAAGAAGGAGGGAAGGTGGCAATTTCTCGAAAGTTAAGCATCCAGTGAACTCGTCCGAATTCGTCATCTTTCAGCGTTACATTGAGTGCCAAATCTTGAAATAGTGATGTATACTGTTCTCGAAACAGAATAGATCAAAATTAATTACTAAACCCTTAGATACAATTCCTTAAATGTGGAAATATTTCTTATAAAGAATACAGGAACAAATCTTCAAGGAATAATCTGCCAACAAAGAAATAATAATGTACAAACGACATAGGCCACAAGCTCATGTGTTTGCAAGCAAACAAGCGTGCTGGGACCTGCCGAAAAGTGCCGTGGGACCTTAGGTGATGTACGAGAACGGGTTTACACGCACACAATGTGGATTCTAGTTTTTGTAGCTTACCGCTTCATTTTTTGGCCATGAGATTTGCTTATGTAAATATATTGGTAGGATTTGTTTCCCAAGTTGTCTCGATTGTTCGATCGCTCCGAGCTGGATACAAATTCCTTAAAATCCGCGATACGGTTGTCGTTGTTGTCGTTGTTGTTGTCGCTGAGCCAGTCATGCATACACGTGCTCTTCGAGAAGATCCGACTGCAATTCTTCATAAATTTTTACGAGAACCAAAAGGATGTGTACAAAACAGCGAGGATGTTGATGGACAGTTGATGGACCTAACGCATCATCGAAGCAGCATAGAAAATAACTGAGGTGAGCAAACTGTTATCTTGCAAGTTAGAACTCTTCTGTAATGTCTGGCGTTAATCAACCCGCTTGGGACCCGCGCCACCACGTTCACTTCAATTCAGAATCGTTTGAGGTTCACGAACGTGTAACTGGCCTATACAACGACTTGCGGTGGCTAGCCGATGTGTAAAGTCAGTGTTTTTGTCCTCGCGGAGAAGTCTGGTACCAATTTATAGACCCTGGAGGGATGAAAGGCTTGGTGAGCACTAGGGCGGATTCAAACGTCCGATAGATCGATCGTGCAGGAAGCGGAACCTCTATCCTCTACACTACACTTGCCTCTACGTCATAGAATAAACGAATATTAATAATTAATAATATTAATGATTAATAATTATTATAATTATAAATAATTAATAATTATTATAGAATATGATGTTGGGGTTCAACAATGAATGTATCTTTTTTTGCCACTCGTGACTATTTGACTTAGGAAGAGTTATCCCAGTTAGAATCAAGAAAAAATAAAAGCACAAGTAAAATCCATAAATTCGTGATAGAAAGTGGATTCAGACACACATTTAGAATCCTAAAAGGCTTGGTGAGCACTAGAGCGGATTCGAACCTCGATTCGATCGATCGCGCAGGAAGCGGAACCTCTAACCGCTATACTACACCCGTCCCAACAAAAAAGAAAATAATTATAATCAGCGGATAGGACCAAAGGAGGATCCTTGCCTGCGCTACTCATCGCTGCACTTCGCTATGGTCCCACCTCGATCCCAGCCGCTAACGCTATCGCGCCGCTTCAGCGCAGCCGCAATGAGCTTCATGTTGTTCTGACCCGACTATAAATTAAATGTCCAGTCTGCTCTATAGATATAGATGACTGTGAATAATAAAGGGAGAAATCTGGTCCTTACTCCTTCTCATAGAATGCAATAAGGTTATATGTATGAAAAAAATCCTATAATGGTTGGAAATTAGTCACTTCGATTCGAGAGTATATAATGAGCAAATTGATAGACTTTAATGACTTTTTCTTTTGAACTATTTCTTGATCTTGTTGTATTTCAAGTCGCCTTAAACCAGCGAGTGTCCGAGAGCTTTTAGGAATGGAAAATTTCGTGGAACGTGAAGACAACGCAACAGATGAGTTCGACGTCTGACGTTTTTCCAGCAACGAATACACCAGAGCTGCTCTTCAGGAGAACACAACAAAATGATAAGGTGATTTTGGCCCGATTATAGCAGTTAATTCCTTGGTTTTTCAATATGGAAGGAAACTTCAGGGTTTCTCAATATGTAACACGTTAACCAAACAAAACAATCTCTTCCTCTGCAGCTGAAATAATCGTGTCACATCACATACAGCAGCAGCAAGGGGCAATTAAAAAATTAGCAGCCGTTAGAAATAACCCTAGGGAAAAGAACTGTATACGCTATAGTCGACTCAAAACGACATGAAGTTTGGTGCAATTGCGTAACTGGCCCGCTCAAAGCGGTGCAGTTGCGCTAGCGGTTGCCATCGAGGTGGGACCCTTGCTTGCAGCAATCGTGCTGCACAGATATGTAAGATCTCTACACGATTGCAACGACTACCTCCACCTACGTGAATTAGAGCGCAGCCACTTACGCAATTGCACCTCCCTTCAGGTCGTTTTGATCCTGTTATACATCCTAGCAGTCCTTTTTTTTGATAATCCAAAAAGCAATACTTCCTTATATGTATTCCTTTGAAGTAGCAAAGGAATTTCTGCTGGAGCGATAATGTCTTTTTTCTGTAATCATATGATGTCAGCTGTCATGCGACAACTATCCTACTGATAAAATAATTTTTCAGTGTGCTAATAAGTTCACATAACGGCTAGTATCGGAACGTTTTGTCTTTACACGTCACTCTATGATACTGTACAGCCTTACGGTACAATTTACATTGTGACTAAACACCTATCCTATATGTTGGGTATCTCCTACATCTATTTCCCTAAATTATTTACAAAAAGAAAACATCGCAGTTACCAAGCTGGCGGCGCTTTACTCTTTGTTCGAGAAATTTCGCATCGTCAAAGGATTGGAGCAATCTCGAATTGCCAACTTCTCTTCAAGAATAACTATTCTTTTTCTTCCGCCAGCTTCTTTTCAGGAAAATGTCAGAAATTCCAAATTTCTGTTTACTGAGCAATTTCTTTTTAAAGTATGGTTTTTTCTCCCTTTAAGCACTCACAGACACGAACATGGCTGTATCTACGGGCTGGCAGCAGCTGATCATATCTGTGATTTCTGTTTTGCAATGAATTAAGTAAAATTTCGATCTAAATTCCCCCCCCCCCATATTCAAACCTCCTATTGAAGCTTCAAAATGTGCATGAAGATTGCGGAATGCTGCTGTCGAAAGAGCTAAAACCCAATTTTTACCATCCCAAATTAAAAAGTGAAAGAAACCGTCTCATGTAGGAGCAAAAAGCGGGGATTAATCCATTTGTGTAGTTTTTCTGTCATTAATGCCTTTCGCAATTTGATACGATATCTTTCAGTAATAGAAATCGTTGTTCGAACATTCTTCGTATGTGGTTTATTTTCTGTCTTCATCTTCTCGAAACAAAATCCACGATTCCTCGCAACAAAACAGGTGAACAGGTTTTTTTTCCTGTCACCCTCAAAATCGTTATAATCGAAGAAACGGTGTGGTAATTTCCTTAAATAGAAGATTTCAGGGATGAAACTATTTTGGATCGTTTTGCTTGCTGTACTTAGCTGTGCGATGGCTGAAATCTATGAAATACCGCTTGAGGAAGTCGAACCTCCGGTGGTGAAGATGTTACGCGAAGGAACGTGGGATGCATATCGCAAGAAAATGAATCATTGGCGCTCGAAGCTTGTGAATCCACAGAATACTTATTCAAACGATGTGAGTATCAAATTTTTGCGTTTTTGTGAACCTCTAAACCTTTTTCCCATCGAATGAATGGTCTTTAAGAGGCGATAACCAAAGTAATGCGAATGTAGTTGCAAATTAATGTTATATGAGATTCGTCAATTTCTTCCTAATTGCCAATTAAAGGCATCACCCCACGAGTCTGAGGTGGTGCAGATTTCAGGTGGAGTATTCGTATACGGGATAGTAGATTATGGAGAAGAGGGTGATTCCGTCAATTTCTTCCTAATTGCCGTAAAAAACGGCCCGAAAGATGCGGCGCTGCACAAGGCTGGCGCGCTCCAGTCGAACTCCTTGTGGAAAATAGTGCGCCAGAACGCCCGAAGCCGTATCTTCCGGGTCGTTTTTTACGGCAGTTAGGGAGAAATGGACGGAGTCACCCCCTCTCCATAATCTACTATCCCGTATACGAATGCTCCTCTTGAAATCCGTACCACCTCATATTCGTGGAGTGATGCCTTTAATCCAAGACGCGCGTGTATCCATGTACCTCCATCCAAAAATGAGCGAAAATCAGTGTTATTCTTTGTTTACGAAGGCCGAGTTCTTCTCAGATTCACTCGCCAGCATCAGAACGTATTCAATCATAACATCATTCACAACACAACACCAACGTCAGCACAATCACAGCATCATCATTCGAGGTTTATGCGCTCTGCCCAGAAAAAGAACGCTGAGAAAGGGTTTATGACAAAAATATTCCAATAATTAGTGTTTCTCTAGTTCCAGTTAGATTCAGAGAAATAAAACAACACACAAATACAGGTGGAACTTTTAAAAAAAAGCAAAGTTTTTCCAGCAAAACTGCAGATCTTTTCCTTCTTCTTTCTCCTTATTTATATGCTGTGTAGGAAAATCCATAGGATGCGTAGTCATTCATCTTCGAATACGATTTAGAATGAATGTGAATGCGTTGATTGGAAAAGTTCTCTCTTAACGATAGAATCCTAATATTTTCCGGTCTTAGTGAGGGATTAACGATCCCGTTCAATGTTGAACATATTCTCAGGATCTCTCATCTTTTTTTTCCAGATATATAGCTACTTCGATATCGGATATGTCAGCAAAATAACCGTCGGCACACCAGATCAGACATTTCGTGTGGGTTAAAATAATTCACTTTCAGAATTCTGAGCCAAATGACAAGTGTTTCTACTTGTGCTTCACATGCAGGTAGTACTTGATACATCGAGTGCTGATATTTGGGTTGTGGATCATACTTGCGCATCAACACCTCTCGTTTGTGATGATTCCATATGTGATCAAGGTGGTATGTGTTCCACATATTCGTCAACTTAAATAACTAAATGAACACTTCAGGAGTCGCCTGAGATTTCTTTTTGAACATTAACATCTTTTGGGGCAAATAATACAATAACAGTTTGTTCTTTTTCCTTTTTTACGAAGGAAATCTTGCTTGATGTGAGAGCACCTTCATCAGGGCGCACGGCCTAGCTCCACTGTCGTCTGTGTGCCTCGCTGACACTTTTCCTATCTTAAAACATATATTCGAGAACGAAGAGTTTAGCTAGAAAAAGCCTACTTAGAGATAAAACAGTCTGACAGTATATTTATTAAAATTTGAGAAGAAAACGTTAGGGTGTGTCCTAACCTGACCACATAGAACTTTAAATTACCATAGAAAATTATTGCAAACTAGGATTATTTTCTTCACAATTTCGTATTTTCGTAGAAGTATCGCATAGACGATGTGCCATTTTCTCTTTGAACTCAAAACTCTTGAAATATAATAAGGGAAGATGATGTTCCCTACCTAGTTACTATTTTTTAAAGCGATCTGCGAAATATTCTGTCCGGAAAATGTGTGTTGCGAAAAGAGGTTGCATAAGAAGAGGAATCCCTGCCGAGGAAAGGCCAATTTTGAGTCTAAGAGATCATCTACCTACCAGCAAATGGAAGGAAAGTGGTCATTCACTGTGAGCTATTTTTTATCTTTATTTTTTTAAATGATTGGTGTAGTTAACTGAATGAACGTCAAACCCAATAACGTGGTAACAAGGAAATGTCCACGATTTTCCACTTTTTGTTGTAGTACCGAAGTGGTGCAAGTGCGGAGGGTATCTTCGGAAACGACACTGTGCGATTCGGCGAAGTTGGAAAAAAGCAACTCATAGTGCCTAAGGTGAAATTTGGCCAGGCTCTCAAACTCAATGACGACTTCTTAGATGTGAGTTCTTTCTTTAATTTCGAAGAAGCACATGTTCTCTAGTAATGAGCTGAAACTTGCCAATAAAGAGTTAAAACCTCGTGTGTAGTGTTTTGTGTGGATGGCGGTTCAGTGGAATTCTTTATTAGTGATAGAACCTTTTGCTTGAATAACAATGTTTGGTCGGGTAAGAACGATATGAAGCACGGTGCAGTTGCGTAAGCAGTTGCGCTCGAAGAAGCGCGGTGGAGACAGCGGTTGGAATCGGGGTGGGACCATCGCGAACTGCAGCAGCAGTAAACGGTGGTAGCGGGGGTCCTCACTCGATCCTAACCGCTATGCTCCACCGTATCGCTTCAAGCGCAACAGCTTATCCAAGTGCACCATGTCGTTTTTATTCTACTATAGTTATGTGGTGTCAGACTAATACAAATACGCACACTAACTGAGGTCAGTCACTGGCATGCTGCCTCCGTACTACAGAAGCAATGTTACGACAATATCATTGTTACAATAGGATTACGAGGATGACAAAGTACGGCAGAGTTTCAGTGGCTACTGCCAAACAGCTTGCTTAGACCCTAGAATAAAGTTGAAGGATAAGGATAAAGTTTCTGGCGTTAATCAATCGGTTTGGGATGCACCCCCACGTTCTTTTCAATTCAGAATTGTTTGAGATTTACGAACGTGTAACTGGCCTATACAATGGCTTGTGCTGGCAAGCCGAGAGTAGTGCCAAGTCAGTGTTTTTATCCTCCCATACAAGTCTGGTACCAATTTATCCACCCCGGAGGGATGGAAGACTTGATGAGCACCAGGGCGTATTCGAACCTCCAATCGATCGTGCAGGAAGCGGAACCTCTAACCGCTACACTACACAAGCCCCAGTCTCTAGAATAGTGAGGAAAATAAGATATCCCAGATGAAAATACTAGCAACATCTTAACTTTGAGTATGATTCCAGACAAATGAATGTAGTGAAGTAAACCTAAGAGTGGCTCTGGATGTAACCATGGGCATCGGTTTCCTCATTCTGTCGAACTAAAGGAATCGTGCAATGAGCAATAGATAAAGCAACCTCGAATTAAATTCAGCGTCCTCATGATGGTTTCGTTGGATTGGCATTTTCTTCACTCTCCTTCAATGGTTTTGTTCAACCATTCGAGATAGCACATCAACAAGGATTGGTTCAGCCCGTATTCACTATTTACATGGAACGTGTTGGAGGGAGTAAGAATTTAACCACTTTTCTCTCTTATACATATTACATAATTGTGTATTATCAATAAGGAAGAACTAAAATCGAATTTTCCATCACTATAGATTATTGTGTATAGAAATATTCGTTATTATCAACCTTATCCGCTAGAAATCACGTTCTACAGGAGTACAAAATGCATTCGGTGGAGTGGTGACATTCGGTGGTCTTGACACAAAGCATTGTGGAGATGTAATCGCCTACCAACCGTTAAGTGCACCCTTGTACTGGAAGTTCAATGTAATCCTTTCAACTTTTTTCGTTTTTCTAAACGATGCCGTGTAAGAGCACGGCTTATAAATAGTAGATCTCGATCTGCTACTTCTTCGTGAAATCCATGAACACAATGTCACGCGTACAGTCACGTGCAAAATGTTGCTGCTATCAATACTAAAAATATTTTTTAATTATTTATTTATTTTACTTTATTAACTGTAAAAGTTCCGAAAAATGGATACTGGAATTCAGTACTACTTTTTAAAAGTGTGAAAAATATCGCAAAAATAATTAGAGATTTGGGGAATGATAATCTGTTTATATATTCTTTAGACTGTTAGTAGTCTCCTTTAAAAAAAAAGAAAGAAAAGAAGAAAGCTATGCATTTATTGCCACCACTTTTTTATGTTCAACTCTCGTAACATCTTACTCTTTAAAAGTACTATATTCAATAGTATTAAACAAAAAATAAAGGATGTAAAGGATAGCAATTAAATCAAACTGAAACAGGAGTCTTTGGTTCTAATCAATACGTTTAATTTCAATCCTGATGGCTCCTTTTGTGTAAATGTGGAAAACAATGTTCGTAAAGAAGAAAAAGCAGAAAAAAAAAACTAATTTGGTATAGATAGAAAAAGCTGTTTGTTTTGCTTTTGAATCCGGTGAACTATCTACACTTGATATTTTTTATGCTGATCAGTGATTAAAAAAGACAGATTTAGTTTAGCAACAATATTATTTTAAATATTACAAAAAGTAGTCGGAATAAACTGCAGAAGGAAGTGGGGGGTCGTTAGGTACCCGCAGCCGCCGCGACAGCCGATCATCAGGGAAAACGACTGGCAACGACGATCGTTAATTGCGCTGCGCAGCGTCAGCAGAACACTGCGCTGCGTTTGCCTCATGCCCCGACCATCACATCCTTCATCAGCGACTCTCATCGTCTAATTAGGTGCGAAACATGTCTCGCAGGGGCACGCTATTTCTGCTATTGCCTCCGTATGGAGTATCGATCCCTTACGTATAAAGATATATCGAACGTTTGCACACGAGATATCAGAAACAGGAAATAATTGTACGTTTTATTGCGTAAAACAAAAAAAAATCTAAATTGCACAAAGTATTGTAGTATTTTACGTGCATTAAATTCTCTGCATAAATACAAATATATATATATATCTTCTATATAGTTTTTTTTCAATCACACATCTACATCTTTCAAAAACCAGGTTCTCGGTTCTACACCTTTCAACTTTTATTTTGGAACGTTTTCAATTTTCACCTAGCTATGTTTGCATTTGTTGCAACATTTGTTTTACAAATACAAATTAGAAAAAAATACAACTTTACAAATTTTCTACGTCTTTGCTTCATTTTTAGCATTTTCATTTTCTACGTTTTTTTAAATCAATTTCTACGTGCCTACGTTGTTGTATTTTTGCCCTTTGAACTTTCCTAAAAGTCAACTCCATCACGTTATTGCAATAGAAACAGAGTGGCACATGACCTCAGTGATGTGGTGATGGATGGGCGTGGCTTAGTGATCACAGGTAGCCCAAGATATGCCTGCTCTGGCCTACCGACAGCCTCTTCTGGAGGCACTTATCCGGCTGCAGATAATCGGCTGCGGGTACCTAACGGTACGCACCCAAGGAAGTGTTATGTCAAAATGAGAAGTCCCAAATTCACAGTGAACATTCATGTTTTAAACGTCTTTTTAAAAGTTTTTTCTCTTCCTTTTCTTCATGATAGGGAAGGAATGTTGTGAGCGAAGTTCAACCAGAAATATAAAAACATGCGCCAGTTACTCTCCTGATTTCTACAATATTTACACAGCTGACATTAAATATCGTTCATGATGTACATATTTGCTAAAGCTTGTACAGTGCCAAATAATTATTAGATTAGAGAAATCGGAAAATTCTCACCTACACAACAATATCGTTCTATTCAAGATTAACAACGTTACTGCGAATGGCGTTGAACTCATGGGATACATGCTGGATGCCATATCAGACTCATCTGCTACATTTATCACCAGTTATCCCAGTAACATAGAAATACTGGCTAAAGCACTGAAAGCTAAAGTAAGTCGCAAAACACTTTGCTGTTTTTCTTCTATTCTTTTACATCTATAGTCTTTTAAAGGCACCCCTTACGATTTTGACGTGGTGCGATAACCATAGTGAAAACCTAGAGTTCCGATTGTAGATTGATTACGGAAACCAGCGCTCATCTCTCCTTAGTCGTCGAAAAAAAATGACATCGAAGAAGGAAGTTCTTTCCAACGAAATAACGCGCCACCTTTGCGTACGAGTCGCATCCACGAGTACGCGGTCGACGATTAATGAGGTCTCCTTACCAGCTTATTCAGGTAAAACCAATGAATAGGCTGCTGAGAAAACCAGAACCAGAGTCTTGAAGGCTGCTGTGCTCTAACGTAACCTAACCTCGTATAGACTAAGGCCGTTTCTTCCACCGTCCTTTCATAGAGCGATTTAGGGAAATTTTAGAGGGAAACTACGCTGATTCCCGTAATCTACAACACGAACTCTAAGCTTTCAATGTGGTTTTCGCACTATACGTCAAAATCGTTATACGTTGCCTTTAAAAAACTGGAAAGTTGTCTATTTCATATTGTTGGAATCACCATCAGTTAGGTTTGACGTGTCGACGAAAAAGTCGCACAATAACATAACATGACACTAATACATATTTTTGTAAGCCCTCGGTAAAGATTTTATTTACAGCCCAGCGAAGATGCTCTCTACTACATTGACTGCAAAGCGGATGCGTCTATTTCGATTGGCATTGGCAATCAAGTGTACCAAATTGATGGAAAGAACCTCATCATTAACGTTGCTGATAATGTATGTATTGTAGCAATACGTGAAACCAGAAACTTCTGGGGGACAACTTGGGTTTTCGGTACCTCATTCATAAGACAGTATTGTCATATATACGATATGGGCAACAAACAAATAGGATTTGCCAGATCACTAAAAAACTGAACGTCATTGATCTTATTGCATAAACGATTTTTTTTTTTAATCACTTCTTTCATTTTCACTCTAAAAGTGTAGAACAGAAGAGCACGAACGAGAATGAAATGATCAAACAAGCGAACAACTATCCCTTTACTCTTTTTCCTTCCCAAAACTAACAAGTAATACATATTTTAGAAGATAAAATCGATGATAGTTGAACACTACTTTTCTCCGGGTAGATCTATTCAATCGTTTCAGTTTCAAAAGTGATTTTTAGTCCTACATCAAGAAATCATTTCTATTCTTTCTTAATTCTGAAAAGAAACTTTCTGCTTTCGCTCCCACTTCATCTATCGTTACCGTTGTATTCGAGCAAGAAAAAAAGGAAGCTGAAATCTGAAATAAATGCTCATCATCGGTTAGGCATGCTCTATTAGACATAAATTCCGTTTCACTGTTTATTCGAAGATTTTCACCTCCTCAAGGAACACTTCAACGTCAACTATAAAAACCGCATGAGACTTTATAGAAATCTTCACTGCGAAACTTATCAAAATATAACAACATCAAACCTGTTGATAACAACAAAATTAAAATGCTTGTCACTTTTCTCTTGAAAGATAGGAATGGATAAAGCGGTGATATAAAAACAACATCGAGTACTACAGTCATTCTAACAGATCCACACAATGAGCAACGATCTGCTCTAACCAAATATTGAATGAGGAACATAAATAGAAGTGCACTTGTTCGTTGGCTCCTTGCAACGCAAAAAAAAAAAATTAATCACGAACTATAAGCGATTCGCGATCTGCACCGACACCAATCCATTTGATGGGTACCTAAAATTAAAAATTTCCATACAATCCGACACGTAAGGTCCTGGTATTACTGTAGATTCAAGATAAATTTGTCAGTAAAAAAAAAGACCGACCTCGATAAAACTCTCAATGAACAGAACGTATTCACGGCACTTTGGTGGAAGATCTTCCCATTTTCTGATGCCAGTTGTCGTTAGTTCCCAACCTGAGAACACCTTGTACTCCACTTCCACACGATCCCAAGCTGCTGCTTGAGCTGTAACATGAACATAAAACAAATTCTAAAAAAATGCAAGTATATTACTTCCTATGACTATGTAGTCGGAAAAAAATCGTAAATAAACTCCAATTATTTAAGAGGATGGAAGATTCTCTAATACTATGACGATGAATCTCTACCTGGTGGCGCATGGATAGGCACTCCATCCAAACGATAGCCAACTGCAACTTTAATCTCTTTGAATGTATCCAAAATATCCAATTTCGTTAGAGCAATTGCAGTGTAGCCGTTGATTTGAGCACTACGTCGTAACAAGAACAAGTCCAACCAGCCACATCTGATGGTGATTAGAGAAAGAATAGCGGCTAGAAGAAAAATCCCGGGACCTTGTACCTTCTTTTCCTGCCAGTGGTAACGCCAACTTCTTGACCAATACTCTGCAGACGATCACCCTCCTCATTTTTGAGTTCGGTAGGGAATGGGCCCGTACCTACTCGAGTCTGGTACGCCTTGACCACGCCATACACCTGAAAATTAAATGTGATCTAAAAAAAAAAACTGGAATAGGTGGGATGAATATCCGCCAACCTGTGATATAGCTGTAGGTGGAATTCCGAGACCCGTACATGCTCCACCAACGGTGGCGTTCGACGAAGTAACGTATGGATAGGTGCCTGAATGATCTTTGGTGATAAAAGATCATCACCATCAGATGAGGCGCAAAAAATTGCAGTACACAGAAGCAAAATATACTCGAATAAATATAAGATGTAAAACAACAAGAATGTACCAAAATCAATATCGAGAAGAGCACCATTTGCTCCTTCTACCAGAACAGAACAACCTTGTTTTCTTAACTCATGAATCCGTCCAACTGTGTCACCCACTAGATTCAACTCTATCAGCTTTGCTCGATGTTCCTAGAACGAGATATCTAACAAAGAAACAATAGTCTAAGAGTAAAGCGTATTTTCCATGTGTTAAAGTAGCTTAGTGACTACCTTTGCCCCCTACCCCTCACCTAAAAAAAACCTACAACGAAACCCCGGCTCAATTTCGCATCGCGCCATTTGCTCATATATTTTCACCGCAAGCTGTCGCGCGTGATCTTTGGCCGACGTTCAAAATGGCTCCTCCAGTAGTCTGCAGCCCCGGAACCGATTTCTCTCATAGCTCTGGATTTTCCAATATGTTTCCTATATGTTGGCAAGTAGACGTCTCGCATTTAACTTTCGTACCTTAAACCGAGCAAGTTCTGCACTGGTGTCTACATCAATTGTAGGAAACTGTTTCTTGTAGTGCTCCACAAGTCGGAGATATCTGGAATGGAAAAAAAAGATTCCATAAAGCAAACATAACATAACAATTCCTTCAAAAACAACACTAGCACCCATGTTACCTCTCCGAAAATTCTTCAAAATCACCCATGAGATCGGCAACACGTATTCCGTTCCGGAAGCACTTTGAGGAGTATGTTGGTCCTATACCGCGATTTGTAGTTCCTATCTTGCTGTAACCAATACTCATTCGATAACGATGTTCGATCTTATCGAAATTGCTTGAATTAATACTTCAGGATTACTAATTTGTCTATGAAGAAATCTAATACTGATTAAAGCTAACGGTCAACAAAATTCGTTAATAGCATCCTAAAGATGCTCCTAAACATATCAACATTATCTCGGTCCAGAAACTCAAAAACTACTCACTGATTCTGCGCTAGACTATCTTCCTGACGACCATCTACCTGAGCGTGTACCCCAAAAACTAGGTGAGCCTCGGCAGAGATCATGATTCTGAAAAGAAAGGCTTAACTACCTGTCATTTTATGATGTCATTCTCAACTGTTGTTCACAATCGCCAATCGTTTATAACTATAGTAACTACAGCGCCGTATGTCCCCAACGGTATTATCGCTATGTGATTGCTACAACACATTCAATTTCCTTGTTTGACATCCACTGACTTTTCCTTCTGTCCCAAGTGAGCCGAAAATACATTGCGATCATTCGCCGGCGACCATTCCTTTAAATTTCACCGGCTTGAGCAGGTATCATAGTTTTCATCCGAAAACGGGCCAGCGAAGTCACACACAGCTAGGGAACTCCATGAGTTTGATCTATTGGGCTGCAACGAACGATCGTCAACATTCGATCTCATTCAGATTGCAAAATGACCGGTAAAGCTCATGCGCGACCAAGGAGTGCTAGCACCTATTAGAACTTTTAGTTGATTCATTAGCAAGCTAATTCGCCTCGCAAAACATCGAACATAATTTTTAAGGGACGTACTCACAAGCAAGAATAAAATGAATGTTTTTTTAAATGAGAATTAGGAAGAGAATTTGCATTATATTACATACTGACAATTTATTTTACTCATAAATTAGTGAGTTCACTAAAAATCACATGCATTTCAACTGCATATTTTGTCTTTCATGAATTCCCTTCAAGTTTAACGCCAAAACACAGAAGCAGACGTATTAGACACAGATACATATGCAATTAGCTCACCTCTTCTCCCATCCTGGCTCGTTGTTCACTCCGTTATGTATTAATTCAGAAAAGAAAGCATCCAAATTCACCACGACACCATTGCCTATGATGTTGAAGCACTGAAAATCACTGAAAAAATTTCAAAGAGCCGCTCTGAGAGGAAAACACCATCAATGCATACTTTTGGACTAATTATACCACTTGGGAGAATGTGAAAGTCGTATTTTTTCCCATTTGCGACAACCGTGTGACCAGCATTATTACCGCCTTGACAGCGGGCGGTAACTTTCACCTAAAGAAGGTCAGTATTGGAAAACATCTACATCTGAGAAAAGCATAAAAATTACAAAGACCCGGGAAACAGAGCAAAGAAGGCCTACTCAGAGCTGAGATGGTAATGATAAAGGATTTTGATTAATTAGTGCTTAGCCGGACACAGAAAAGTGAGTCATTTAACTTCAGCATTGCGCCTCACCTCTTCGATGAGCTCTCACTTTCATGAGCACGACAACTATGGTGGTTAGGCGATAAAATCGTTTCACGAATTCCAAACCAAGTTACTGTACAGGAGTCCAACTGTTTAAAAGTGTATCCTCTCTCGCTACACAGCGGTTAGCGAAAAATGTGTCAGTGTAGGAAGTTGTCAGCTTACAGCGCACGTTACGGGCAAAACAGCAGACGGAATTTTTTTCAAAGCAGGGCAGCAGATAGCCAGATAACAAGGCAGTCACCCCATAAGGATCTTATCACAATTCTTACCAGTGTTTTGACATCGAACGAATTAGGTGACGCAGCAATAACAGCATTACAATGGCGCTACAATCAAAAATATCCCGAACGAGGAAATGAAAAGTCAGAAAAAAAAACGTAGAGATCTATCAATAATGACAACAAAAGCAACATAATCATCTGGAGTGCCGAAAGGTTTCTGCCTAGTTTGTCAAATGATTTATATATTATGAAGTGCAGCAAAACCCAACTACTCGGTCAAATGCATATGCTGGCGCCGGAGAACACCAACAGCCACGAAATCCTGCGTCTTTGTCCGAGCAATGGTTAAGATGAGATGGGATTGGTCAAAACAAGAGATTCCAAATTTCTTACTTTGTAACTGAAGCATTCATAGCTTTCCTTACATGATATCTGCTTTCACCTGCATAATATAAGGCCATTACTACACAAATTTTGACAAAAGAGGTAAGTTACAGATAGATAGTACACGCACATTCTCTCATTCTTCATAAAGCGCCAGTATTTTTGGTAAACAGCAAAAACAGCTACCGTTACAGCCGTTACAACTGCTTTCTCAAACAACAACAAAAACACACACACACACGCACAGAAGAAACAAGTACAAGATCATGGGTCTGTTAATAAACAATGAAAACCAAAGAGAACTGTATAAGAGAGCGCAACCCACATCGTTCTTTTCTATCAGATAGTCGATAATCTTCCCTTTGCCTTCATCGCCCCATTGGGCTCCTAACAGTACGGACACTGTACCCAAATCGGGTCTCATCGTCTAGAAATACACTTGTAAATCAAAACGAAACACGAAGAGCACACGAAGCACACATCTCATGAAAAGCACTAACAAGAGCGAGAACATATGGGCACCGGTACTTGTGCTTTTCAAAATGATCGCGTCATGCAGTCGTGCTGAGCAGTATTTCAAGGAGAGGGAATACGTACCAAGCATAGAAAGAATGTAAAAGAAAAAAGCACGATCACATATGCATAGAAGAAAATAATAGGTATCGGCGCCTGCGAACTGCACAACTATGAACAAACAGCAAGAACCAATAGGAACAGGTCGCCATCGGCGAAAACAAAACAAAAAGCAGCTCTATTAGGAGGAAGATCAAAGTGATTGAAATGTATTTCGTGACTGATGGAAAGCTATTTTTTAAACAAAGATTTCCATTTATTTGAAACTTTAAGAGCAAGAAAGGATGCGGCATCGTGCGCTTAGACCAGGTAGAAAACTCTAGAAAATATAAAGTGCAGGGTCACGATAATGAAAATAAGTGAAGATACAGAGCTTGTTAGTAGGGTGAGATGGGGGAAAACTGAGGTCACCTCCAGATCTATTTTCGTTCCCTTCTAAAGTATATCTGAGACGAACAAATGAACACTTTGATGCGCGAATCATATATAAATGATATTAGGGAACAACGCTTGTACAATCAGAACGAAACATCAGTCAAGCAACAGTCGTTCCTCACGTGCACCGGCATCAAAAGCAAATTTGTCTGAAAGCCAAAGTCGAGTTTGTGTTACCTTGATGGTGCGAACTTATAGCGACAGGTCTGAATAACCAGTAACAATAGAAGTAATTGTAAAGAAAAGAAGCTCTACACACGCTAGAATAAAGATAGTCTGAACATGTGCACGTCCCAAAAAGTGAAAAACAACGTGGAATAACGCAAAAGTTTGCATAATCCACGTATGAAACGTATGGAAAATGATTTTTGAACAGAAAAGATAAAGAAGACATTATTCAAACACTTAGAAATGTCTGCGATAAATTGCAGCCACTGCTCTCATCTAGTCGGAACGTTAATGATGCATTGAACGATTATAATCAATATTTCATTATAATGCTATACCAAAATTCAGTTGTGTGCAGATAAATACCGAAAAACGCATGTGTACTGAACGAAAAGATGATTTCCTAGTTTTGCGAATATCACACAACCACTATGGATCTGTAAAAATATCGCAACCGAAAAGTGATTGTTATGATTTTGGTTCGCGAGTGAAAATTGTAGAATTGCTTCCTCATAGTTTATTATTCCCTTTCACAATCAATCACCACGTAGATATGCGCTCGTCAGTAATGCAGAAACAACCATTATACTAAAGTTCCAGTTCGAATACAGCAAATTTTATAATCTTGTTATTAAAACATTAATCAATTCAAATAGATGATGAAACAACAACAAAATCGTCCGCAAGTAGCCCACAAATGCTTAGCTGTAAACGTCGGCGTTCTTCATTACATACATGTCTTCGGAGACACGTAAAACCTACGTCAGGTGGCAAGAACAGCGGCGATGCTCGTACCAACGTCACCTTTACCCTTATCGAATATAAATCAGTCTATGACTAAGGAAATATTTACAGTTGAAACAGTTCTATGACAATGATAATGGAATAGTAAGTAGGATATGAGAAATGATCGAACGAGAACATATCGACGTAATAGCTCCTTCTTCCGAAAGGGCGGAGCTCAACGTCCGGTGTAAACCACATGAGAGAAAGAACAGTGAGGCCAAAATCACATCTACGGGAAATTAAAGATCATTTACAGACCAACGAACAAACACTAAGTTGTTAAACGCTTAACAAATTAGATCTCCTACATGTAATATTGTCAATGTGACCCAAACTTGGAAAATAACAGAGACAAACTCATATATTTCGTTTCAGAGCTCAGCTAGTCAAAAAAAAATCATTTCCTTAGAGGTGCCTCGACGCTTAGCAACCTGCTGGAATAAGTAGATTCAAACAAAAGGCAAAAAGTTCCCCATGTTATAAACCTATCCAGGAGAAGCTCTTTACGACTCAGTAGCGAGCATCGAATATTGGAATTAAACATTGAGAGATCTTGGGATAGACATTTGCGACATCCCCGAGAAAATCCACATTAGCACATCAAAAATTCTTTACAATACACCTTTACAATATAATCAAATTTCTTTACAATATAAACTTGAAATGCCGTAGATTCTTCATAAAAATGACGTCATTGTCTCAGAATAACTGAACTCGAACAACCACAATCCATTGATAAACGTTAGAAGATCACAAGAACAGTGAAAAACTTGAATCCGATGAAAAATTTGTTCAGCTGCTGCGTATTTTGAGAAAAATACAACGAAACAAAGTTTGTAGGAAAAAATTGCATCATGGCGAGAGAAATGTACCACAAAACTTCCATTTCAACTTTTCTTCTTGAAACTCGTCATATTTCACAAGATTTGATGCTCTTAGTGAATAAAGTGTTCTACTTATTTATTTATTTATTCCAAGTTATTGCCGAAAATAAAATCGCCAGCCCTCCCATTCTGCTGAAGATATTTAAGAAGTTGAGTCAAAAATTATTCAATGTAGAACAAAATTCATTTTCCTGAGAAGATTACTGTTCATTTTAAAATTTTCTTCACCACGCTTCTTTCATAAACAGCTGCACCCACACTCCTGCCATCTGCTTCCACTACTTTTCTGTCTGTGTCTGTTTACGTCTGTCCACCCATCCTCTCTCACCAATATTGCTTATGGATGCAAAAAAGTGCACATCAAAGCAACCAAATATGCATACCACAGAATTTCATTCGAAGTTTTAAATTAAATTTATGTTTGTTCCAAATTGGGATGGTCCAAGTGAAAGAAGCAGACGAATAAATGGAAAATAAAAAATAATAGCAGATAAAGTAATATGAATCCAAAAAATTAGAGCAGGAGTGATATTGAGCGGAGAACGAGAATAATACCTGAAACATGCCAGGAATGTGTGGAGGAAAAATTAACATTCCAAACGCATTACTATCAATTACACATGATGCATTAAAGCTAAGAAATAATCACGTAAATATTTCAGGTCGACCGTCAAAATCTGACAGCCGTCTCCAAAAATAAGCAGAATATAATTAGCATTTGCGCAGAAGCTTCTCAACTATTCTTAAGTTCAGAATGGTTGCAAATCTTATACTTACTCCATAGAATCCCAGAATTAGAAGTAGGAACGAAAAACAACACTTTAATCCCACATAGTAGAGTCAAAACGATAACAAGCACGGTGCAATTGCGTAAGCGGCGCGGTGGAGAAATTAGCTGGGATGGAGGCAGGAACACTGCTAGCACTATTCTTCGTTGCATTTCGCGATTGTCCCACCTCGATCCCAACCGCTTCCTCCACCGCGCCGCTTACGCAACTGTGCCCTGCTTCAATCCTACTGTAACTGCCTAGAGATCAGTTCGTTTTAAAAAGTTCCAACGAAAAACGAGGGATAAAAGGAAACTTCTGATTCTGACTGCAAGCACTCTCATTGGGTGACAAAATCTGACTCATTACACTTTCAGTGTTATAGCCGCAATTTCACATCTTACACAATTCTTCGTAGCTGACAGGCAGTTTCTCAAGCCCTATGGCAAAGCTCCAATCCAGAACATAATAAAACAAACGGATGAAGAAAAACCGGAACAGAAGAAAAACAAACAACAAACAGTAGACAACTGCTCGATGAAAGTACTCATCACCGCTGATCAGAAGAGCAAATATGTGCCAACATCGTGACGCAAACGCATGACTGAACCTTGGACAAACCATAAAATCCACGCATTTTTGTGGTGCTTACTGTTCATAAATTAACAGATATATGCCCGTTGTGAATGTAGCCATAGCAGAGATCCCATACGTGAGTATCTTTTCTTTCTTAGTATATCTTCACCAAGCTGATCTAGACAAAGATCCAAAATATTGGAGAAAAAATATCTTCGGCTAAAGTGTAGTTCGAGAGGGGATGCACTCAGTCAAACTCTTAATTCCGGAATAACTGTAAATAACCAAATAATTTGGTGCCCTACCAAAGTTAATAGGAGAAAGAGAAGGAAGACATAGCCTCCAAAAATAGAATACTACCCTAGTGGAGTGTCGATCATTTAGATGATTCATTGCCTCAACAAAAATAATAGGACTGGAATTCCCATTTGTTTTCGTGATTTGAGAAACTATCAGATATGCAGACAAAACTAGAAGAAACCAGAAAAACTGAGCATTCGCTTAATACCGGTGATAATGCCCTCGGAAAAACGTATGCGTGGATACGTTCACTCCATCTGCATGCAAACGCATTGCAACTCCATGTAAGCCTTGCCGATACAACTCAGGAAAATGAAAGAATTCAGAAAAATGTTTAGTCGCTTCTATAAACAAAATATATCTAACAAAAATGTAAATGACATAATATATGATGGAAATTCTATACATAAGATCTATGGTTAACTCAAGGACACCAAAGCTGTATGGAACCGAGATGGAATTGCTGGTTCCAATCAGTGAAAAATTCAACAATTCACATGAGAACAACGAACGTCGCTTGGGACGCAACAATTCAACAAATACCGAACATTCCGCCGCAAGCATCTCGTTCAAACTGAATGCTTTTGATATGTAGCGCTTAATTATTCTACGCAACATACCAAACAGGTTTTGACCTTTTGGCGCACGTTTATTACCAGGAAATGCCTGGAGAATCGAACCAGCTACCACAACGACCACCTTGGGGGCGTGGGTGAACCGCAAGAGAAAAAAAAAGAGAAAATCAACAGACAACAAACTAAGTTAACTACCTAGAACAAACTACAATGGCAGAGATGATTAATTGTTGAAGCAGAAAATAATACTGTACTAGCTTAGTTCTGCTCTTTCTTCGGCTCTTCTGCGGTCTTCGCCTCCTGGGCGTCAGACGTTCCAGAAGCATTCTTCTCAGCCATCTTTTTGTATGCGGCCTATAAATCAAAGAATCTCCATTGAACTGCACATAAACAGACAGGTTAGCCAAAGAAGAACTCTTGCTTTCTGATCAAAATTTGGAACCGTATATATTATTAACTGTAAATAAATTAATGATTGCAGGAGAGTAATAGTATCTTTCGAATTCTCGGAGCCATAGAGACAACAGAATGGATTTTCATTCGATAATTGATTGTATGTCTCTACATATCAGGCGCTCGGCAAAGAACTCGTTTAGTCCCCTAGAAAATATATTTTACTGCATACCTCAAACAGCTTGAGCGACTGCTGTTGAAGTGAGTTAACTGCTTCCTTGATAGTTTCTGGCTTCTCGTTGTCCTTGTTTGCCAAAATTGTCTTTGTCTCTTCAATCTTTTTCTTGAGAGCTTCGGACTGGAAAATCAGCTGTGAAAGATAATCTACATTACATCGGAATTACAATGTGCTGACTTCTTCCTTGGGTAATTGGTCAGCAAACTCAGTCATCTTGCTTTCGGTGTCATGAATAATGCTTTCAGCTTGATTCAAAACCTGGAAGAAAAATCACATCAATCTCTGGGACCAGAAGTTACACTTCAGTGAAGATCAGAAACTAACCTCAACCAACTCCTTCTTCTTAGCATCTTCAGCAGCATTCTTCTCAGCTTCACGAATCATGTTTTCGATTTGGTCCTTAGAAAGTCCTCCAGATGACTGGATAACAACTGAAAACAATTAAAGTATTAGAGGAAGTACTAGCAAGAAAAGAATGGACTCACTCTGCTGTTCCTTTCCGGTTCCACGATCCTTGGCAGACACGTTTACGATTCCGTTAGCATCAATGTCAAAAGTAACTTCAATCTGTGGAACACCCCTAGGGGCAGGTGGAATGCCAACCTAAATTTGATCGTCCTGGCAAAGGAAAATTGAAATAATGGTGTTAACGAATACTTCATGCATAATACACTACCAGTGAGAATTGTCCAAGGAGTTTATTGTCATTTGCCATTTCACGTTCACCCTGGCACACCTTGATCTGCACTTGAGTTTGTCCATCAGCAGCAGTGGAGAAAACCTGATTGAGTAGGGAAATTTATATAAAAGACAAAACAAATCGGACAAAGATGTTTACAGAAATTTCCTCACCTGACTTTTCTTGGTGGGGATGGTGGTATTACGAGAAATCAGCTTAGTCATGACACCTCCGAGCGTTTCAATTCCCAGCGAAAGCGGGGTAACATCGAGAAGAAGAACATCAGTGACGTCACCAGCAAGAACAGCTCCTTGGATAGCGGCACCCATTGCAACAGCTTCATCTGGATTCACAGCCTTCGATGGAGACTTTCCGAAGACCTCCAACACGGTTTGCTGTACTTTTGGCATACGCGTCATTCCTCCCACAAGGAGAACCTCAGAGATCTCTGATGGTTTCACCTAAATTAAATAACTTTCCATGAGCATTTACTTCAAATTTTTCAACTGTTTGCACCGACCTCAGCATCATGCATAGCTTTTCGGCACGGATCTATGGTGCGCTTGATGAGATCACCCACAAGTTGCTCGAATTTGGCCCTAAAAATAAAATTACTTCTTCAATTAAACTCAAAACAGCAGAACACCAACAAACACACCGAGTCAACTTCATTGTCATGTGTTTAGGTCCAGACGCGTCCATAGTAAGGTAAGGCAAATTTATATCGGTTTGTGTTGTGGACGACAATTCACATTTCGCTTTTTCAGCAGCTTCGCGAAGCCGTTGCATAGCCATAGGATCCTGAATAAAAGTAGGTTTGACGCACCTTTTGAGCAATAAAAGTATATTAGTTCTTTTCTCTTCCAACAGAATAATGGACTTGCCTGTTGACTGGAACGCAAACAATGTAGATACTCGGCAATATCCGTCAACTATCTACACTGTTTGCTAACCAAAGGTATCACAAAAAGTTTAGTGTGTCTTTCACCCCAACTGGAAACTACTACTCTTTTGTGTTCACGGATCCATGTTCACTTCTCAAGACGTGCTAAGGAAAGAATAAATATTTTGTGTATTCTAAACGTATGTAATTGAAAAGGAATGAAAAAAAAACGGCAAACGAAATCTGGAAGCCCACATAAGAGCACCGCTAGTTCAAATCATTATAAAAGTTTTTTCACTAAAAACTGCTTCTCCGTGCTGGTTAAAGCCAAACATGTTGCGCTCTAAGAAGTGTGTAGCTAGCCAAAACATCTATATACCTGTGAATTGCATTTATGCCAAGGCAGGGTATGTTATAATCACTCTGTGATATAATACAGGACGAAGTGAAGGAAGGAAGGTGGCCCAGCGCAGCAAATAGCAAAAAAGCGATCTTTATGAGAGGATAGGAGAAAAGCTCAGCGCAAATTTAGTTTATCTGGCTCTGCAACCAAACAAATCAACTAAAAGGGATAAGTAGATGAAGAAAAAAGCTTGTTCTCCACAGCACAAAAGTATGAACGATTAGGGGAAGCAGATGTTTCAATGAACGCATTTTCGGCTTGTATTTACCTTTCCCAAAAATACATGTGAAGCGGAAACCTACACATTATACGCATTATATTAATAGAATTCATCCCTTCACAAGCAGATTGTGGAAACTTTGTCTTAGCGCACATCTGTATACGCTTCGTCTCTGCTGAATCTGACATTCAACAAATGAAACATAGGAGTACCTTTGTTAGATCAACACCTTGTTCTCGTTTGAATTCTGCAACAAGGTGGTTGACGAGCGCATGATCGAAGTCCTCTCCACCGAGGAAGGTATCTCCATTAGTCGACTTGACCTCGAAAACACCCTTCTGGATCTCTAGCACAGAAATATCAAAAGTGCCACCACCAAGGTCATAGACGGCGATACTGCAACGACAATAAAAATTGTATACAGATAAGAGAGCAAAGAACAAAAAACCTAGCAAATTTCCTATCTCGAACATGTATTCGTAGAAAAAAACTACTCACATTTTGTCTTCGGTCTTCTCTAAACCATAAGCAAGAGCAGCAGCAGTAGGCTCGTTTATAACACGGAGAACGTTCAATCCAGCAATCTGACCTGCGTCTTTTGTGGCCTGAACACAACCAATATTCAAAATTTTTTGTAGAAATAAAGTAGTCAGAAGTAAATCGAATGGGCAGCAAACCTGTCTTTGTGAATCATTGAAATATGCTGGGACAGTAATAACAGCATTGTGTACGGATGTCCCGAGATAATTCTCAGCTGTCTCTTTCATTTTCATCAACACGAAGGCTCCAACCTAAAGTTTTCAAAAATTGTTTGGATGTTATCTGCAACTCGCTACTTAGGAGACTTTGTCTACAAACCTGCGATGGGGAATACATTTTGCCTTGTGCCTCTACCCAAGCGTCTCCATTGCTAGCTTTTACAATTTTAAATGGTACAATCTTCCTGAACAATACATAACATTGAGTATCGTCTAAAAACTTCGCATATCTGGATGAAAAAAAAACAGAATGAGATCAACTCACACATCTTTCTGTACTTCAGCATCTTCGAACCTTCTACCGATTAATCTCTTCGTTGCATAAAGAGTATTCTGAGGGTTAGTGACAGCTTGGCGCTTAGCAGGAGCTCCTACTAATCGTTCCCCGTCTTTTGTGAATGCCACAGTTGATGGAGTGGTTCGAACTCCTTCTGCATTTTCTATAACCTGTAAATAAAAGGTTCAGCCAATGTGGAGATCCATCGTTGCAGGTGTAAATTCAACACTCTCATAAAAATTTAAGAAAAGATCAAGAGAGAACCGAGTTACTACAATTGCGTTTGCGAACTTGGATAATACTATCACATATGCACCACATCTCTACCGCCGCTTTTTGAACGCAGAGTAGAAACAAAGAAAGCGTTTTTTTTTTTTTTTTTTTGATTCCTCAACAGATAACATGCTCTCACTGACAAGTGAAAGGAAAAGCAACCTACGAATTCAGAATCGAGCTACGAATTCAGAATACTACGAGTGCCAAAAATCAAATTCGGAGCACAAATCAGTTCAGAATCGACTACACGACGTCTGCACTACATTAACCTAAATCATTTGCTCCGCAGCAGAAGATCCTGACATCCAACCTATCCGGATTTACACGAGGTCTGGAAAGGATTATGTTTGCGAACCATCCGCAATCATACATCCGACATTCAGAGTCGGTACGCTGACACCTTCACTTTTGGACGGTTGGCGAAAAGACTCCTTCACATTTGAATGGTTGGCAAAAGGATCTTCATCACTTGAGCTGCACCCCATGACCCTCTTCACCTAAAGAAAGTCCGGCTCCTCACTAACCGCACCTACGTCCGCAACAGCTCTGCTGCATTCGTACTAAGGTGGGTTGGAATCTTGAGTCGTAGTGAATTCAACCCACTTAGGCGCAAAACGAGAATCGTCGATACGCGAATTTTGGCCTCACATGAGAAGTCCTACAGTGAATCGCGCAAATGAAGGCGAGCCCCATTTAAGCTCTGAAGAAAGTGATACGCTACAAAGTTAGCTAGAAAGCTAAAAGCCGACAAAACCATCAACTGCCAACTCGTGTACGTCTTATCAAAAATCAATAATCTGTGTCATCGTGCTGAGGTTCAACGTCATGTCGGAAGAAGAGCATTCGAAACGTAGTGAGGGGCACTCAATCGCACTCTTATTTCTGCAACAGAATAACTAAGTTAGTCCTAAAACCTAAGTATTAGTCTTAGAAGATCTATGACAAGTAGGCTAAGGCAACTAAGAACACCAACTAACAACAAACAACAACAACCAACAACAACTAGTAACCAACTTCCTAGTGCTTCGGATGACGGATGAAGTGAGCGGAGCTGGAAGCTCAGCTTCACTTCAGTGGTTATCTACTTAGCACCGGAATGAAACCGAGCCTACAGCTTTTGGAAGTGCGAGGAAAGCACAGTAAAAACAAAGTTAAAATACTGTATTTATTGTTTTTATTGTTTCCTCCGACTTACTCGACTTGAAAGAACTAAGAAGACAAAGAAAGGTTGCTGTTTTATTTATTTCCCATTGTTGCTTAATGGAATTTTTATTGATGCTTAGGATATTCTCATCTTTGCACCACTTAAAAAACATTAAGGAGAATATTAAGAAGTATAAATAACAGTATAAAGAGTACTTCTTATCTTGGAAAATAATTTAACCTAACCAATACAAAATGATGAAATACTAGACATGTTCCATAGTAACAAACTACTATGATTGTAACAGACCTTTGCCTGCTTTCCCTCCATCACAGCAACGCAGGAGTTTGTTGTCCCCAAATCGATACCAATCACTGCACCACGGATTGCATCAGACCTACAAAGATCTTCGATTACACGAAATTTCTCCACGGAGAAATTGAAAAATGAAGAGCTGAAATATAAGAAGTATGATGTACTTACTTGAACCTTTGCGAGATTCCATTCAAATACGAAGTTCGTGCGATTACACGACTACAGGCTGCGGAAGCACTGAAAAATGTTCTAGCGGCCGGAATCAGCATCTTGCTGTAGAGGTTACCTAGAAAATCTTTCTTAAGCCGAACTGGCATAAACCCCCTCTAATTTCTAATACATGGATGACGCCAAACGAAAAAAAAAACAGAAAAAGAGAGACACAAGTCAAAGTACCACGTCCGGAGGTTCCACCAACATAAAACAACACCTGCAGGAGATCCACCAAGAGCGGGAAGTTACAAAAGTGCGTACACACAAATAGTAAAAAACTAAACACAGCACAAACCTACACACAGAGTTGTACTGCTTAAAAATCACATACACTTCAAGGGGCGACCGCCTATCTCGAAATTTCGTCATTGATTACTGTAGGTAAATGGTCTTGACACGAGCGACAAAGAGACGTCCTTTAGGATGACACGCCCATTTTAAGTTTTTTTTCTCGCCCTGTTTCACCACAATATCGTTTTCAGAGTTGTTTCTTTTTAACGCTTTGAATTGTCATGGCTGTGTCACTTTGAGGGGATAAGGAATCCGAAGGTTCTTTGATCACACATTTCTAGGACAGGATGGGGTTCGCCTCGGCTTCTCGTGAAGAAAAGCTGAGGATGATGAAAACCTCACATACGAGGAAAACGACGAAGAAGTTGAACCGTTTAGCAAAGAAAAAGAAGTTGTCTCGTAATGTGATTGAAGGGTTGAAGGATATTAAAGCAAGAAGGTCGAAGGATTCACGAAAACGAGCTGTTAACGTGAGGATTCTCTTTTCTTATGTTTTGATGAAGTAGTCCTGGTAATTCCAGACAATATTGCATTTAATCTTGCTTATATATTCATGATAGAACATGGAAGATACTTTGAGTACTGCGGGAATAGTTAGAGTGCATAAAAATAAAAAGATATTATTTTTTTTGGTGGATTGGATCTGTCTTCTTTCAATTAGAATCATAGTCAATCTTTGTTGTACCCTTTGAAAAGAAAAAAAGTTGCTATCGTTCACAATCAGTACCATAAGTTACCACTGTTTATTTTCGATATTTTCTGACTTAAATTCTTCTGTTAGCGCTTTTGCGGTCGGAATAGAAATATCTTGTTGTAAAAATCGCCATATAATCGTCGAGTAACGGTTTTATTAGAATCGTTAAAGCTTTTCTTCAAACGAAACCAAGAAAAAGTTGTAGCTTATCTCTTTTCTACTGTATGTTAGCTTTAATTTTTGGAATGTTTCTTCATTAGAAGTTCAGCCTATGCTTAGGTGGAAGATGATTGGATTGCCGATCGTGAAGCGCATTTTGATGAAGAGATTGAGGAAAATCTTCCTTTGGACATGTTGGATGCCGATATCGATTGGGAAAACAGTGCCTTTGCAGGAGCAAAGAGGAGACATAACCAAAGTAAATAGAGTAGACAAGAAAAGTTGAACTTCGTGTAGTTTAGTCTACTTTATTTCTTTTTTTATTTCTCCATTCACTTCCGATCTCAATCCAGAGCATGAAGATGCAAGCAATGATGATGGAGAGATGGACGACGCTGACGACATTGAAGCAAAACGAAGGAAATTTCAAGGACAGCTTAATGATAATGTAGAGGAAATGCTACCCATCAAACTTAAGGTAGTATGGAGAATAAATGTAGGATATATTTACCGGTCATACGTAATTATTGCAAGGACGGAACCCTTCTGCGACCGACTCGTGCAAAGGATGAATACCCTTCCGATGAGGAAGAAGAAGAAGAACAAGAACAAGAAAATGAAGAAGAGGCGAAACCAGAAATGGAAGTAGGTCTTTGTCGTGATCCTACCCCTCTGAGTACATTTATTAGTCGTTATTGGTCTGTTGTATGGCTACTGATTTAGGACTTCTCCAGTTTGAGTGCCTCGGAGCTGCTAGCTAAACGGAAAGAACTGATTGATCAATTTAAACAAACTATATCTACATTTGCTCATCAGCTTCTTACTAACCCACAGGAAAATGTAAGTTAATTCAAGTAGTGTCGAGAAAAGAAGAAATTCACCATATGTTATATTTATTTCATATTTATCAATTCATAAAAATAGTTTGTTTATGAATTGCAAAATCACCAACATCTCGTTTAGATCTACAAATTACGTGATCTTTTCCGTCTGTGTCAGGGTGAGAAGGTACATTCCTTGGTTCGAGAAACTGTCCAAAAACTAGCGCTGGTCAGCATGTTACAGGTATGTGGTTTGAATAATAATGATTAACCCTTGTGCGATCATCATTTTGAAGGTTCTTATCGACATCATTCCTGGGTATTCCATTCGTGAGCTTACCGCAGAGGAGAAACAGCAGAAGGTTAAAAAAGAAACGAAGAAGCTGCAAACCTATGAGGAGTCTTTGTTGCGATACTATCTGAAATTTTTGCAGTTCTGTGAAAAAATGACAGGAAGTGTGTTAGTCTCTTTTTTTAAAACATCCAACCTTGTGTTTTCTAATGACATTTCTTTTCAAGAACTTAACGTGAAAGGCCGAAAATTGGATGAGAACTCTTTCACCTACAAATTAGGGATGCTGTGTTTGAAGGCGATGAGTAGACTAGTGATTTCTGCTCCACACTTTAACTACGCCACAAATATCCTCTCAACGCTTATTCGCCTCTCTCTAAGCAAAGACCAAACAGTACGTGAATTTCATATCGTCTATGTGAGTGGACCTTAGTTATTACTGTTGAGGTCGTTTCTGAAGTATGCACTACGTTGCATCAAGTTTTTCGGGAAGATCTCCATCTGCGAATCTCTCTTTTTGGAGCTCGTAGTATTGCGTCACTTGTAACAAAAAGAAAAGGGCACGTTCCTCCATCCCTCATTGCAACATTCCTTTTCCTGAACATCAAGGTTTGTCAAGTTTATTTTTTTTTCATTTTTTCTGTCACACTCAGTTTGTGAGATTAAAAGCCATTGCTATTTAAAGTTTTGGAAATTTCATGCACATGTGTAATCTTAGGTTTGCTCGTATTAATACTAAAAAAAATCTTCGAAGCCTTTTTTATTACTTGACAGAGCCACGTAGTCTGTATAATTGCTTTCCTTTTTAAACTGTGAAACTGTTTAAATATGTGTGTAGTAGGTTCTTCGCGTTTCTTTTTTCTTTCTTCAGACTTATCGACATATTTAGACATAGAAAACATCAAAGTCCAGTTGTTTCTGAAAGTGCGGAAGATACGTGTATGCGTTGTTTCAGGAGGTTAAAAACGAAGATAAAAAATCTGGAAAAGGAAGGATTTTTGCTAAAAGAGCGCTTATCAAAAAGGAAAAGGCAAATAAAACTGCCAGAAAGGTGATGTTGTTTGTTGCTGTGTTTATTGTCTTGTATCAGTTTGCATGTTTTCCTTTTCTAGTACAAAAAGCAACTCGACAAATTAGAGGCTGATCTCAAGGAGTTGGATGCTGCAGAAACGTTGTCCACAAAAGTGAAAACAGTAAGTTGTATTCTATTTCAGTTTTCTTTTTCTTTAATTCGTGTCCGTTTTCTAAAATTGCCTTACGTTTTGAATTCTACACGTGACTCTTCCACTTCCTGTTTCGTTTATAACCTCACTGTTATTTTTATTCTTTCATTCATTCAGGCTACTGAAACAATGAAATACGTTTTCCAATGCTATTTCTCAGTCTTAAAACGAGTGCCCAACGTTGCACTGCTAGAACCTGTACTAGAGGGCCTCAACAAGTTCGCACATTTACTTGGTGTCGAATTTTTCGAGGATATCGTGCTTACCATGGAAGGTCTCGTAGATAAAGAGGTACGGCGGCCTCTACTATGCTTCTTTTATTCCGTTAGTGATTAGAAATTTCTGTATTTTATAGCATCTTCGCCTTCTCGACCAATTATATTGTATCAATACCGTATTTGTGATTCTTTCCGGTGATGGACAGCTTTTGAATGTTGACCCTTCTCGATTTTATCGATCAGTTTATCGCGTTCTTAATCAATTGCCATTCGAAAGAAGGCCAGGTAAAAAGAAGTGCAGTTAGCAAAGGTTTTCACTTTTGCCGTTCTTGGTTTAGATCTACGAAAGAAGCAAATGATTGTTGTTTCGAAAGCGCTTGATTTAATGATTAACGAACGGCGGAAACAGGTACAGCTTTTAATTTCAGCCTAAATTCTGAGGAATTGGTTTTTCATTTCTAAGTTTTCAGCTACCTTTATCTCGAGTTGCCGCTTTCGTGAAACGTCTCCTAAGCATAGCAACTGTTATGGATGATCCATCAGCACTGTGTTTGGTTGCACTTGTTCGAAGTTTTTTCATTGTGTGTTTCTATCCGCTTTTATTTCATTGGTACTTTTTTTGTGAAAGACTCATGAATATTCCTATAGGCGCACTCTAAACTTGTACAGTTAGTCGAAGAAGATGATGCAGAAGGAGGAGCAGGTGGAGTTTTTCGCTCCGACATTGATGATCCAGATGTTTCCAATGCTCTGAGCAGTAATGTGCGAACTGAGTTGAAGATGTTGACGAGGGTAATCCTTTTTTCATCCATGTTTGCGGCTATCTCGCAGTTTTTCTGGTTTTCAGCGGAGACACCGTTCGCTGAACCAATTCGCGCACAATATTCTTCATTCCGTGCCGTCTACTGGTCCCCATAAGTTGAACCCGCAGCTGACATCTGTGTAAGTATCGGCTAGTTTTTTTTTCAAAAAAAGAAAAGGAGAAAAGAAACTAGGATGGATAGACATAGGAGAAAAAGAGACGATTGTTAAGGCGAAAAAAACCTTGCATCTCACTACTTCTTTAGTACTCAAGCACGAGTATCCAAATATTCGTTTTTATGTGGTGTCCATAATTTTCAAATCTCGTCGTAAAAACCTGGTATACTTTTCTTTCTTGCGGTAGATGTCATTTAGTCTTATCTCAGTCAATTACGGTAGGTCGTTCTATCAACGTAAACATTACCGAAAGAGCTGTATGCCTTGTTAGCTTAACCAGGAGGACAGTCACATGATGATACACACTTCGTCAGGTTTTATCAGCTTTTAGTTTTAAAGTTCATCGACTTCAAAACTTCAATACAAATTCAAACTTGCAATAACCTACTAATGCTAAGAAACTTTAAACAGGATAAACTTCAAATTCGTTTCTTTTCAAAAACAAAATTCGAGATCATTCAAGAATTCAAGACGAATTCAAGATGAGGCACACCCGACCACCTACATAATTTATTGCCCATATTTTCTTAGAAAGAAAACTTGTGAACTACATTCGTATTTGCTTTCAGGAAGCCATGGGTCTTATTAGAGCGCGAAACAGAAGATGGTGGAGGATATTCACAAGTAGATATGAAATACATGGAAGATATAGAGAAGTATTTGCAGGTACAGTTTTTTTGGAAAAGAAAATCGTTTCCTTGTTAAATCACTGATATTTTTTCCGCACACTTTCCACAGCGCCAGAATCGATCTTGGCAATCACAAACTCCATGAGATTTAACTGCTCTATTCCTTTGTATTTTCAGAAACGCCAACTAACGTTAACACCAAAGAATCTACAGTTACACATAACAAACTGGCTGGAAAGTAGACCATCTTGAATTTTTGTTTGATTTGTTGTATCATATTGTTCATTGTTGTTGTTATTATTGATGTCCAGATGAAATTGTTTATTCCAAAGGAAGTATTCTGTTTCTTCTGTATTTTAAAAGGGAAGTGCACTTTTTCTTCCGTCCTTCTAAGAAAATTGTAGAATAGAGCTTGTAATTCAGATTCACCTTTTTTGCTCCGACGTTCACGGTTACCATGCGATCTTAACTAGTCGTTAACGAATTTTAAACAGCAGCACCTCTGAGATTTTATGCGCGCGAAAGGAAGATCACATATCTTGTACCCTAGCGATGCCTCCAGCAGAGTTGCTTCACTGGGCAAAGAAACCGAAACTAAGTATAATTGTCCTTAGGCAGTTAGCCTTTTCCAGTGAGAAACCCTGGGTCGCTCACGTCGTGAAGTATATCATGAGTCTAAGTCTTATTTTACTAGTAGAAGTAGCGGTAAGCGGTAGAACTGTGGATTATAGATAAAGACGGAATGAGTGCCAGTAATAGCTGTGGAAAAATATAAGAGTCAAGAATTAGAAAATACTGGATCAAGACTGCGATTTTAATCCCACTACTCAGCAAATTAGCTAGATTGGGTTTTTGATTATGACCGATATGGTCAACTGCAGCCTATTGAACAGGTGAAATATTCGTCGTGACAGCAATCAACGCAAGAGAAACGGCGCCATCGATCCTATAGCACCGTAAAATATTCGGTTTCCTGCCCTACCCTCCTAAATTTTCGATTCGACCGCGTCCAATCGATGACCTAGCAGTTGATTGTAATTCTCCTCCCAAGGAAACAGGGACGTTCGAAAGAACGAAGCGTCAATAAAAAAAATACAATATGGAATGATGAACGCAACAAGAAAAAGATTTTTTACCAACTTACTGTATGGTTTAACCATGCTCGCAGAGGAAACTGTGGTCTTACAAATCTCTTGTGACTGATAGTTGTGGTAGCAGGTAGTCTGCTACGTTACAATTCTCAAGAGGTATAGTTGAGTTAAAACAACATGAAGCACGGCGCAATTGTGTAAGCGGTTGCGTTCGAAGCGGTGCGGTGGAGCGTAGCGGTTAGGATCGAGTGAGGACCCCTGCTACTACCGTTTACTGCTGCAGTTCGCGATGGTCCCACCTCGATTCCAACCGCTGTCTCCACCGCGCCGCTTCAAGCGCAACCGCTTACGCAACTGCACCGTGCTTCATGTCGTTTTGACCCGCCTGCAATCACTAGCGACAGCACTGTTGGTCCTTGGGTAAGTGTTTTCTGCAGGATGAGGTGTTTAAGAGGACAAATCTCCTATTTGTTTCTCACATTTCCCGACTCTGACAAAGGCAATAACGCCGAAACGTTAAAAAGCGGTTAATGAAAAGATCAGTGCCAATTTTGGATCAAGCGAAACAATGAATCCTAAGTATTTAATATGCGAAAATTAAAGGACAGTGCGTCTGACAATATCTGTCGATGACGGCAAAGCAAAACAAAAAAAAACAATTTTGCAGCGCTAGTAAGTATGTATCTGAACTTACCTCGTCAAAATCTCGGAGACAAACGTCGGCTGCGTTGCGAAAAACCACCGACACCCACCACAACGACGACATTGACCCAGCAGCCGTGGGTTGCCAAGAGGTCATGTTAGATCAATGAACGAATCCACTACGAAAATCCTACAATGCTGTTGCAACTACTGTAAGTGGCGGTGTTTATTTACTTCTCCCAGCTTCTTCTCAGCAGTCTGTACCACATATCTGCCTTTCTGCATCAAATTAAACTACCACTTGTCGTACATTTCCCTTTCTTACCCGCTCTCGCCGGTCACAATTTCTCCACCGCATTCTTGTGATCTACAGTTGTGGGTCTCTCTACGAAAAGGCGCCGTAGCTACCGTATCAGTACCGTATCGACCAATATCTCTACCTCCGCTGCAAACACATCAATACGGACTCTACTGTGTTTGTTGTTGTTAACCTCTTTTTTGGTAACTCACTTTCTTTTACGTCATCATTCACGTCCTCTTCATATTATCTTTCATTGTCTGTTCACTCTTACAATATTTTACTTCTGCTACTTTCTGTTTACCGTGGTATGCAGTTGTAGCTTCACCTTTTATAGTTTTCTCTTGAGTGAACTCTTTATTATATTTTCTAATAGTGTGTCTACGAGGATTTTTTTAGATGGGACTTTTATTTCCCTGACATTTAGAATTTTTTCGCCGTCTTCGGAAGCTAAAATAGAGCCTGATTGGAACAATCATCTATTTATTCCTTCGTTAGGTACCATACTACCTTGGCTCTAGAGTGGTTGCTAGAGTACTCGGCTTCCGTTTTCACTGCTTTGGAAGATTATCGAAACTCTGACCCAGGCTAGTGTGGCTCGTGACGGAATAAACGTAGAATTGTTCCAATCAACCTCTATTTAGGCCACTGAAGACTACGAAAAAGCAGAGACGTTTGCAAATAGGCCGTGCATCTAAAAACCTCGTAACTGCACTATTAGAAAACATAGACAGAAGTATGCCGAGATTTCAAGACACGAGAACGTTTTAATTACTCTTATGATTACTGTAGTATTATGATTATTATTAATATTACTTATTATAATCTTTACTCTTTATTCCTATCTGTTCTTGCAGTAGTGTTTTTCCGTAAGGACAAATAGGAAATAAAACTAATCATCAATAATTAATAACGTCCTACGAGCCGCACCACATCCGATGGAACAGTCCGTTAGTCTGTTTTCAATGTATACGACTTCCGTTTTCACTGCCTTGAACGATTCTCAAAACACTGATTGAAGGTACATAGTGTGGCACTTGACTTGTGAAATAAACGTAGGATTCTTTCAAATTTTCCAATCTTCCTCTGTTTTGGCTTCTGAAGACAGGGAAAAGGGCGAAACTTTAGGGAAATCAAGGTCTCATCTAAAAACGAGAACGTTTGAACTACTCTTTATTATTTAGTGTAATCTCTTCGTTCCTTCACAGTTATTGTTCTCCCAGTAACCTACATTATGGTCTTCCACAATTCATATCAACATTTAAAAATTTAATTGTAGTAATTTATTCCAAATGCCTTAATTTATGGACTGCTAGCCGTCTGCTCTTATTCCGTCATCGTCTTCGACAGTTCCGGCCGGCCGACCCAAAGTAGCAGCTCCGAAGGCCAGCCAGCTGACTGTGCGGTCCCGAGTACAAGGTCCAGGTACGAATGAGATGTTTAGCTAGCTGTTGTTTTTATCCTTATCATAGTTTTATGCTAACCGGGGTTATGTACGTTCGCCTGCTACCATGTGTTTCCATTCAGAGGTGTAATGATTAAATGCCGTTCTAACCTATTCCTACAAACTTTGCTGCACAGCAGTGGTGATACTACCCGTTTATACAATGATGCATCACATCTGCTCCACAAGGAGCGAGAGCGTTGTCGCTTCTACTGAGCTGAGCGTTCTGCCAATTCAGACCTCTTTGTACCTTGTCTGTTTTTTTTTCTGAACTGAAAACGTTGAACAATGGCTGAGCCGGTAGGGAGTAAACCATGAGCGTTTCATTCTGGTTAGCTGCGCTGCTACTCCTTAAGGATTTTGTTTCTGTCGATTTCGATTACTCAGGTCCTTCAGGAACAAAATAAAATAAAATAAAATAAAGGAATAGTGAGGAATGACGTGCAAAACACACAACAGAAATATGATAAAAGCTTGATCTTGACCCGTTCTAATCTAAACAACGTAGAGAAACATCACGCACACTGTGAAAGAAGAAGCAAACAATTGTTTTCTTGAGCGCAGTTTACGACAACCAAACAAATCCCCTTCTACTCTTCTTTTTGTTTCTTCTTAAGGATTTTTCTCAAGCAAAATATGCCTAACCTAATGAGAGAGATTATTATAAGAAGACCAATTGTAGCCAAAAAAGCAACAACGTCAATGCTGTAATACTGTAATGTGTTCAAGTTCCTGCCGTAAGTATCCAGGCTATTGATTTTGCCATGTTGAATTGAAAACTGAACTGTCGATAGCACTCTTTCCTTTATTGGGAACGGTTTGTTTACCATCAAAGACGCTAACCGCTTTGCTCGCATTCCGTAACTGTAAAAAGATGGTTAAATGTTAAAAGTGTTTTTCATATAGTCGGGTCAAAATGACATGAAGCAGATGCATTTGCGGACGCGCTGCGCGGTGGAGGCAGCAGTTGGAACAGAGGTAGTGGGACCATCGCAAACTACAGCTGTTGGTGGCGATTTCACCACGCTCCTAGGCTACGCTCAACCGAAGCACCTCGAGGAAAGCCGTGTACGCAATTGCACCGTGCATCATGCCGTTTTGACTCTGCTATAAACATTAAGCTCTCTCAAACAACAATTTACGGAAACGTTTAATGCGTAGGTACGTTACTTTCGAATATTACCTTTATTGGCAATCGTTAACAAATATCGGGAATTTAAAAAAAATGCTGAAAATACAGAGTATAGTTCGATCGAAACGACCTGAGCCCGTATCCAATATATTTGTCTTTTGGTCTCTAGCAGTTTCTTGCAAAAATATTTCCATTGTGAGAACCGAGTGGATTGGATCCGCTGCGTGATGCGTTCGTCCGCGGTCAAATTTTTATTGATTAGCACTTTATCCAATCAATATGCATTTTCTTCGCTGGAGCTTATTTATCCAAGTGAAGAAATTTCAGTGGACACGGGCTCTGAAGCTCGTTGCATTTGCGTAAGCGGCTAAGCTGGAGGCGGCGCGCTTGAGTTAGCGGCTGGGAACGAGGTGGGACTCTTCGTTAGCTTTACTCAGCAGTGGGTGGCGCTAGCGAAGCTCCACCCTTAATTCAAGCACTGTAGATTGTAGAACTTATAGTAGATTTAAAACGGCGTGAAATACAGTGCAGTTGCGTAAGCGATTGCGCTCGAAGCGGTACGGTGGAGCGTAGCGATAAGGATCGAGTGAGGACAACTGCTACCACCGTTCATTGCTGCTTCTTTTTTTCCACCATGTCGCTATTGTCCCACCTCGATTCCAACCGCTATCGACAGCGCGCCGCTTTGAGCGCAACCAATTACGCAACTGCCCCGGTCCATGTCATTTTGACCCGACTATGATCTACTGTGCCCGTCGTCGCCCAAATTAACAGACCTCTCATCGCTGATAATCCGGCGTAAGGCAGATTCGAACGTTTTGTTGTTAAATGTTTCCTTCATCAATACGATTGTTGTGTTTTTCCTTTCCACGAGTCGTGCATTCCTGCAAAACAAACAACCGAAGGTTTGGAAATTGTTCATAGCAAGTTAGTTTTAACGTGTATTTCTAACGAAAGGTGCTATCAGACGTGCCAGAAATGAAAAAAAAATGGCTTTTATTTTACTTGTAGCCTACATTTTTGCGAGCTGACTTGTCGATTGACTATGCTGTTTAGTAT